>NW_022265937.1:0-235000 GCF_002021735.2 Oncorhynchus kisutch
TTGAAGCAGCTAGCTAAATGCTGTAGCGGGAAATGAATTTCTGAAATCGTCCACGTCCTTTCTCTGAAATGTTCACCACGAGGTCACGTTAGCTAGCGAATGAAATAGCCTCGCTACTAGTAGCACTTGCCATTACAATTTGACAAAGGTTAGCTAGCTAGGCTAACGGCAGCCAGGAAGCTAGCTAACTGCTTTGCTAAACCCGATTACAAAACTATAAAAATAGTAGTTGCAAATATTGCCTGCTCCGTGTTTACAGTTAAAGTTTGGCAAGGTCACAGCATATTTTTCAACCGTATCATTGTGATATTTGACGAATTTCCAACAAAATTACGTGGACAGCTAATCCAGACTGCTGGCTAGCTACATCAGCCTCTTTCTGCTTCCGGTCTAACTTCCGGTCCGGATTTTGGATTAGCTCTACTGTGAACTCCGCTATACCGCCAC
This sequence comes from Oncorhynchus kisutch, assembly GCF_002021735.2. Classification (NCBI taxonomy): domain Eukaryota; kingdom Metazoa; phylum Chordata; class Actinopteri; order Salmoniformes; family Salmonidae; genus Oncorhynchus; species Oncorhynchus kisutch. The sequence goes on from NW_022265937.1 coordinate 448, forward strand.
CACCAGTTCAGGAGCACATTGCAGTGGTGTTTTACAATATGTATATTTTAATTTCTTAATCCAAATAATGTTATTTTAATAATACTGAGTTGACTGTTATTGATATTTCATATGCAGAGCTCCTGAGGCATCACCTAAATGTGTAATACACAGAGTGGAAGAGGAGAAGTCCAGGGGCTACATGACTCAGGCTGCTTCCCTGACTTGACCTCTACAAGATTGTCAGCAGATTCCATCACCGTCATCTACCATCCTCTGACCACTCCCTCCGCTCAAACCATGAACTGACCCGCTCTCTTCTGAGGATGCAGCGTTCAAAGACTCGGCTTCTATTCGTCGACCTGTCATGATATATATTGCTTGTCATTTTTGTTGTTGCAGGGTAGCCTAGTGGTTAGAGTGTAGGGGTGGCAGGGTAGCCTAGTGGTTAAAGAGTTGGACTAGTTAACCGAAAGTTTGCAAATTCAAATCCCCGAGCTATATACTGTCATTCTGCCCCTGAACAAGGCAGTTAACCCACTGTTCCTAGACCAGTTAACCCACTGTTCCTAGGCCAGTTAACCCACTGTTCCTAGGCCAGTTAACCCACTGTTCCTAGGCCAGTTAACCCACTGTTCCTAGGCCAGTTAACCCACTGTTCCTAGGCCAGTTAACCCACTGTTCCTAGGCCAGTTAACCCACTGTTCCTAGGCCAGTTAACCCACTGTTCCTAGGCCAGTTAACCCACTGTTCGTAGGCCAGTTAACCCACTGTTCGTAGGCCAGTTAACCCACTGTTCTAGGCCAGTTAACCCACTGTTCCTAGGCCAGTTAACCCACTGTTCCTAGGCCAGTTAACCCACTGTTCCTAGACCAGTTAACCCACTGTTCCTAGACCAGTTAACCCACTGTTCCTAGACCAGTTAACCCACTGTTCCTAGACCAGTTAACCCACTGTTCCTAGACCAGTTAACCCACTGTTCCTAGACCAGTTAACCCACTGTTCCTAGGCCAGTTAACCCACTGTTCCTAGACCAGTTAACCCACTGTTCCTAGACCAGGTAACCCACTGTTCCTAGGCCACCGTTAACCCACTGTTCCTAAGACCAGCTTAACCCACTGTTCCTAGACCAGTTAACCCCACTGTTCCTAGACGCAAAGTTTAAACCCAATGTTCCGTAGATCCAGTTACACCCCACTGTTCCTAGACCAGTTAACCCACTGTTCTAGACCAGCTTAACCCACTGTTCCTAGACCAGTTAACCCACTGTTCCTAGACCAGTTAACCACTGTTCCTAACCAGTTAACCCACTGTTCCTACGCCAGTTAACCCACTGTTCCTAGACCAGTTAACCCACTGTTCCTAGACCAGTTAACCCACTGTTCCTAGGCCAGTTAACCCACTGTTCCTAGACCAGTTAACCCACTGTTCCTAGGCCAGTTAACCCACTGTTCCTAGACCAGTTAACCCACTGTTCCTAGACCAGTTAACCCACTGTTCCTAGGCCGTCATTGAAAATAAGAATTTGTTCTTAACTGACTTGCCTGGTTAATACAGGTAAAAAACCTTTTTAAAATGTGTTGTTTTTGAAGCGTTTTGGGATTCTATGAAAAACCCTATAGAAGTGTAATAAATTAGTAGTAGTAGTGTATTGTAAATCCCAGTAATATACTTCTGACGAGGGGTAGCCAACCCTTCTCACGCATCGCTAGTGGAGAAAAGCAACGAGGAGTAACAACTTTTACAAGTTGTAGATCACAAATTCTTACTCTTAATACAATTAATTATCAATTAATGATCTTCATTTTTCGGTTCCGCTTCCTGAACCATGAAACACATTCTTTTGAAGCCTGTTTTGTTGGGTGGGCCTTAGAATTTACTTCCATGAAAATTAGACCATTGGAATTTACTTCCTAGATTGAAATAGCTGTGAAAGCGACAGCAAAGATGATGGATATACTGACAAGATACAGTACGTCTCTCCGTTGGGAGTCGTTGTCCACAAAAGCGGCACCGCGGGCTGTCAAGCTTCGGTCTATCCTTTCTTTGGATTGGTGAATACATCTCATCTCATTATTGTAATCCAGTTTTGAATATTCAATGAGGGTTGTTGACGTCAACCGCCGTTATTCAATGAGGAGAGATGCTATGCCCCATTTCATGCATAGCCATCTTGAGACACCGCGGATTTAAAGTGGTTTTTTTTTTTTCTTAAGTTTCGGGGATGTCACGTGTCCTACTTATATAAGTACACTCGTAACAACTTAAGCTCTACGGATATTAGACCAAATAACTCAGGTAGCAAATAATTATTTGTTGTTGAATGTAACGGATGTGAAACGGCTAGCTTAGTTAGCGGTGTTCGCGCTAAATAGCGTTTTAATCAGGTGACGTCACTCGCTCTGAGACCTTGAAGTAGTGGTTCCCCTTTGCTCTGCAAGGGCGCGGCTTTTGTGGAGCGATGGGTAACGATGCTTCGTGGGTGACTGTTGTTGCTGTGTGCAGAGAGTCCCTGGTTCGTGCCCGGGTATGGACGGTGTAAAGTTATACTGTTACATGAACAAATCCGACAATCTCTTTGGCCTCCATACAAAACTCCTTGCTTGGTGGGCGAAACAACGCCACCTGCTGGAGAGAGAAGATTTCCGCCGAGTTGGACACTCCCTTCCTTTTCCTCCAGCGAGGGCCACTTCCACGTTACTTCTGGGTCGTGTCCCATAATCTCTTGAATGGGCTTTCAAGATTATATGATTAATTCATGAAACGCGGTCATTTAAGATATATACATTTGCTCATAACCGTTGCCTTTTATAAAAATATTTGACGCTCAGAAACGAATTACCCATCTCCTAAAGTTAAGAAATTGAACTACCACTCTTGCAGCCTTGTTACCATACTGGAGCGTGGTAAAAATATTATGCTGGGTTTTGTGACTGAACCTGCCAGTAGTTTTTTGTAGACCTGCAAACCAGATCGTATAAAATAAGGACGAAGCCATCAATGGCGTCACCCCATTGTTTCCTATGTGAAGTCTCAGTGGCGCGTTTGAAGATCAGGAAGTGTCATTTCAGCATGTCGCCATCTTGCTTTATGGAGGAGTTTTTGGAAAGATCACATGCAGTTTGAGCTATTCCAGGAAGTGACGTTGAAGGCTAGCTCAGTACTGCTCCCTTCATTGGGATGTGTGTTCTTTTTAAATAATCGGTTCAAGGACATACCTTGTTTGGGGGCGGCAGGTAGCCTAGTGGTTAGAGCGTTGGACTAGCAACCGGTTACTAGATCAAATCCCTGAGCTGACAAGGTTAAAATCTATCGTTCTGCCCCTGAACAGGCAGTTAACCCACTGTTCCTAGGCTGTCATTGAAAATAAGAATTTGTTCTTAACTGACTTGGTCAAAAGTATTGGTCATATTGTGTAGTGAAAAAATAATGATGTCAACGAATATTGGCCATGAAGTTTGCCATATTCCCATTGATTATAATGGGGGACTCTAACTTTCTGAACCAATGCCTCAGTACCCTGGTCGGCCTTGATATCCTAAATGAGAGCAGGCAGCTTGTTCTCCCCTGCTGCAAACTCTCGAAAGATAGACATATACAGCTGTTGGAGTTGTAGTTTTTTGATGAATGAAACGTAACCTTTCGGCTTCGTACTCCTTTTTGGGCATCAAATAAGTTGAAAACCGATATGGTAATTAATTCAAATGAACACATGTTACTATGCAGTTCCAGTGAAAGGTTTGGACACACCTTCTCATTCAAGGGTTTTTCTACATTGTAGAATAGGGAAACATCACAACTATGAAATAACACATATGGAGTCATGTAGTAACCAAAAAAGTGTTAAATCTAAATATATTTAAAACATTTCAAAGTAGCCCCCCCTTTGCCTTGATGGTAGCCCCCCCCCCCTTTGCCTTGATGGTAGCCCCCCCCTTTGCCTTGATGGTAGCCCCCCCCCCCTTTGCCTTGATGGTAGCCCCCCCCCCCTTTGCCTTGATGGTAGCCCCCCCCCTTTGCCTTGATGGTAGCCCCCCCCCCTTTGCCTTGATGGTAGCCCCCCCCCCTTTGCCTTGATGGTAGCCCCCCCCCCTTTGCCTTGATGGTAGCCCCCCCCCCTTTGCCTTGATGGTAGCCCCCCCCCCTTTGCCTTGATGGTAGCCCCCCCCCCTTTGCCTTGATGGTAGCCCCCCCCCTTTGCCTTGATGGTAGCCCCCCCCCTTTGCCTTGATGGTAGCCCCCCCCCTTTGCCTTGATGGTAGCCCCCCCCCTTTGCCTTGATGGTAGCCCCCCCCCTTTGCCTTGATGGTAGCCCCCCCCTTTGCCTTGATGGTAGCCCCCCCCCTTTGCCTTGATGGTAGCCCCCCCCCTTTGCCTTGATGGTAGCCCCCCCCCCTTTGCCTTGATGGTAGCCCCCCCCCCTTTGCCTTGATGGTAGCCCCCCCTTTGCCTTGATGACAGCTTTGCACACTCTTGGCATTCTCTCAACCAGCTTCCTGAGGTAGTCACCTGCAGTGGTGTAAAGTACTGAAGTTAAAGTCCTGCTTAGCAGGACAGGAAAATGGTCTAATTCACACACTTATCAAGAGAACATCCCTGGTCATCCCGACTGTCTCTGATCTGGCGGAATAACTAAACAGAGAACATCCCTGGTCATCCCTACTGTCTCTGATCTGGTGGAATAACTAAACAGAGAACATCCCTGGTCATCCCTACTGCCTCTGATCTGGCGGAGTCACTAAACAGAGAACATCCCTGGTCATCCCTACTGTCTCTGATCTGGTGGACTCACTAAACAGAGAACATCCCTGGTCATCCCGACTGTCTCTGATCTGGTGGACTCACTAAACAGAGAACATCCCTGGTCATCCCGACTGTCTCTGATCTGGTGGACTCACTAAACAGAGAACATCCCTGATCATCCCTACTGTCTCTGATCTGGCGGAATAACTAAACAGAGAACATCCCTGGTCATCCCGACTGTCTCTGATCTGGTGGACTCACTAAACAGAGAACATCCCGGGTCATCCCTACTGTCTCTGATCTGGTGGACTCACTAAACAGAGAACATCCCTGGTCATCCCTACTGTCTCTGATCTGGCGGAGTCACTAAACAGAGAACATCCCTGGTCATCCCTACTGTCTCTGATCTGGAGGACTCACTAAACAGAGAACATCCCTGGTCATCCCGACTGTCTCTGATCTGGTGGACTCACTAAACAGAGAACATCCCTGATCATCCCTACTGTCTCTGATCTGGCGGAATAACTAAACAGAGAACATCCCTGGTCATCCCGACTGTCTCTGATCTGGCGGAATAACTAAACAGAGAACATCCCTGATCATCCCTACTGTCTCTGATCTGGCGGAGTCACTAAACAGAGAACATCCCTGGTCATCCCTACTGTCTCTGATCTGGTGGACTCACTAAACAGAGAACATCCCTGGTCATCCCTACTGTCTCTGATCTGGCGGAGTCACTAAACAGAGAACATCCCTGGTCATCCCTACTGTCTCTGATCTGGCAGAATAACTAAACAGAGAACATCCCTGGTCATCCCTACTGTCTCTGATCTGGCGGAATAACTAAAAACAGAACATCCCTGGTCATCCCGACTGTCTCTGATCTGGCGGAATAACTAAAACACACATGCTTCGTTTGTAAATGATGTCCGAGTGTTGGAGCCCCCGGCGGCTCTCTGTAAATAAAACTAACAAAAAACAAGAACATTGTCCCCATCTGGTTTTCTTAATACAAGGAAGTTGTCATTAGTAATACTTCTACTTTTGACAGTTAAGTATATTTCAAATCAAATACTTTAACTCCAGTAGTATTTTACTGGGTGACTTTCACGTTTACTTAAGTAATTTTCTATTAAGGTATCTATACTTTTACTCATATGACATTTTGGTACTTTTTCTACCACTGGTGACCTGGAATGCATTTCAATTAACAGGTGTGCCTTGTTCAAAGTAGTTAATTTGTGGAGTTTCTTTCCTTCTTAATGTGTTTGAGACAATCAGTTGTGTTGTGACAAGGTAGGGTTGGTTTACAGAAGAGTCCTATTTGGTAAAAGACCAAGTCCATATTATGTCCAGAACAGCTCAAAATAACAAAGAGAAACAACAGTCCATCATTACTTTAAGACACGAAGATCAGTCAATCCGTAAAATGTAAATAACTTTGAAACATTGTTCGAATGCAGTCGCAAAAACCATCGAGCGCTATGATGAAACTGGCTCTCATTTGTTTTTCAACGGGACAATGACCCAAAACACCCCCCCAGGCTGTGTAAGGAGAGTGATAGAGGGCTGCATCAGATGACCTGGTCTCCACAATCACCCGACCTCAACCCAATCGAGATGGTTTGGGATAAGTTGGACCGCAGAGTGAAGGAAAAGCAGCCAACATGTGCTCAGCATATGTGGGAATTCCTTCAAGACTGTTGGGGAAAAAAGCATTTCTCATGAAGCTGGTTGAGAGAATGCCAAGAGCGTGCAAAGCTGTCATCAAGGCAAAGGGTGGCTACTTTGAAGAATCTCAAATATATTTATGTTTAAATATTGATCTGTTTAACACTTGGTTACTACATGATTCCATGTGTTATTTCATAGTGTTGATGTCGTCACTATTGTTCTACAATGGACTGCGCAAAAATGCAAATGCTTTCCGTTTGAGTTATATTAGGTTTTAGGTAAAGTGAAAACACACATGGTAGAATACTAATAGGCTAAAATAAGGTTTTTCATTTCGATATTCATTTAAAATTGCTATGATTGTATTGTTCTTATTTAATGTCTCATTGAGAAGATAATTATTTACATGCATGTTTGTTTCTTAAACTCCCAAATTGTCCACATCATTGTAGAACAATAGTACAAAATAATGAAAAACCCTTCAATGAGTAGGTGTGTCCAAACCTTTGCCTGGTACTATACATCTCAAATTAATTTCAAGATGACCATTTGGAGCCCATTTTTAGCCTACAAAACCAGAAGTTAAAATGACACGTTACTTTCATAAGGTATTGAAATTCACCCCAACCCTGCAGTGACATATCGATTATCCTCTCCTCCAAACCAGGTAACTAAGGTGTATCTTCTAACACCTGAGGTAACTCTGTCAATGACATATCTATGATCCTCTCCTCCTCCATACCAGGTAACTAAGGTGTATCTTCGAACACACCTGAGGTAACTCTTGTTAATGACATTTGCTTACTGTGTATCACAAATGAAAGAACCAATCAAAGTCATTATTTACTGGGGCTCTTTATTTTTCGACACAACACTACAGATAACATATTTTCATAATATTTAGCCGTCTTTGTTGAGTATAAACATCGAAATAAAAGAGAGATTCTTGTAAACATACACCCGTGTTCTTCCAAGATGCACAGTGCCTTCAGAAACTATTCAGACCCCTTGACTTTTTACACATTCTGTTACGTTACAGCCTTATTCTAAAATGGATTAATTATAAAATCCTCATCTATTTCCACACGAAACAATACGACAATACCCCATAAAAACACAATACGCCGCCATGCCACAACACCCCAATGTCCCATTACCCCACAATACCCCAATGACACAACAATAACCCACAACCCCATAATGCCAAAATGCCCCAATACCCCACAATGCCCCATTACCCCACAACAACAACACAATACGACACAATGCCACAATACCGCATAAAACCCAATACACCACCGTGACTCAATACCCCATAGTGCCACAATGCCCTATAAAGCCCAATACCCCACAACGACACAATACCCCATAATGCCCCATAAAAACCCAATACGACTCAATACCCCACAGCGCCACTATACCCCACAGCGCCACAGTACCCCACTACGACACCGTACCCCAAAACGACACCGCACCCCACAGCGACACCGCACCCCACAGCGACACCACACCCCACAGCGACACCACACCCCACAGCGACACCATACCCCACAACGACACTATACCCCACAACGACACTATACCCCACTGTTACGTTCCCCAGTTTGTGTATTTGCATGTGTTTATTTCAGGAAATGGCTTCCTGAAATCCCTCAAGCAGCTGATTGGTCGACTCCATGGTTAATTGGAGAGCTGACCCCGCCCCCTCGCCAAGACACAGCTGTCTCCAATTACCCATTCCTTCAGAAGCTATATAAAAGCCAGTGTTCTGTTCAGGAGAGAGAGATTTGGAGGTAGGGATTGCTGAGAGAGATTTTGCTAGAGGTAGAGCTTTTCTGGGAGGTCATTGCAGAGATTTTGCTAGAGGTTGATTTGCTAAAGATTTTGGAGGTAGGGATTGCTGAGAGATTTTGCTAGAGATATAGAGATTTTCTGGGAGGTCATTGCAGACATTTTGCTAGAGAGATTTGCTAGAGGTTGATTTTGCTGGGAGTTCATTGCAGAGAGTTGGTATGTTTTGTGAGTTTGTTGCTCAGATGGAGCTTATTTGATGTCCTTTTTCTTAGTTTGTTCGTGAAATTGTTTAATATTCTGTTTCATTTGTTCCCAGGGGGAAGGGGAAGGCACCTTGGGAGTGTTTAGGCAAGAGGCCCGTGGGCATACATATACCCGTAGTATATTCATTGTCTAGGCACACTAAGTAAGACCTGGGCGGACCACCCCCTGTATTTTGGTTAGGGCACCAGGTGGTGCTAAATTAGGTAAGTAGTGGGTAGGCAGGTAAGATAGGAGAGGGGGGGCTTTGAGATTTACTTTCTTGGCTTTGGTTCCGTCCCCTTTTCCCCATATTACCGTGTAAAGGAATAAAGTCCTTGTAAACGGTACCACATTCTGCCTGTTGTCATCCTTACTTGCACCTACAGTCCATAACTTTTTCACTTCACAGAGAGTTTAGTTGTAGCAGGGTGTTGCGTTCCCTCTTCATAGAGGCGTGCGTAACACCCACAATGACACTATACCCCACAACGACACCATACCCCACAGCGACACCATACCCCACAGCGACACCATACCCCACAGCGACACCATACCCCACAGCGACACCATACCCCACAGTGACACCATACCCCACAGTGACACCATACCCCACAGTGACACCATACCCCACAACGACACCATACGACACCATACCCCACAACGACACCATACCCCACAGCGACACAGTACCCCACAGCGACACAGTACCCCACAGCGACACCATACCCCATAACGACACCATACCCCACAACGCCACTGTACCCCACAATGACACAATACCCCACAACGACGCAAAGCTGAAACAGGTTTTTAGACACGCTGGCAATTTTTTTGTAATTAAATTAATTAAAATTAAATAAGTATTCAGACCCTTTGCTGAGACTCTAAATTGAGCTCGGGTGCATCCTGTTTCCATTGATCAACCTTGAGATGGATCTACAACTTGATAGGAGTCCACCTGGTGTAAATTCAACTGACTGGACATGATTTGTAAAGGCACACACCTGTTTTTCAGAAGAAGGGACTGAGAGTCTAGTCAGGATCGAGGGAAAGAAGAACAGAGCAAAGGACAGAGAGATCCTTGATGAAAACTTGCTCCAGAGCGCTCAGACCGGGGCGAAGGTTCACCTTCCAACAGGACAACGACCCTAAGCACACAGCCAAAACAACACAGGAGTGACTTCAGGACAAGTCTCTGAATGTCCTTGAGTGGCCCAGCCAGGGCTCGGAAATGAACCCGATCAATCATCTCTGGAGAGACCTGAAAATAGCTGTGCAGCAACGCTCCCCTTACAACCTGACAGAGTCTGAGAGGATCTGCAGAGAAGAATGGGAGAAACTCCCCAAATACAGGTTTGCCAAGCATCATACCCAAGAAGACTAGAGGCTGTAATCGCTGCCAAAGGCGCTTCAACAAAGAACTGAGTAAAGGGTCTGAATACTTACAGCTGAAGTCAGAAGTTTACATACACTTTGGTTGGAGTCATTAAAACTCGTTGTTCAACCACTCCACACATTTCTTGTGAACAAACTATAGTTTTGGCAAGTCGGTTAGGACATCTACTTTGTGCATGACACAAGTAATTTTTCCAAAAATTGTTTACAGATTATTTCACTTATAAATTCACTGTATCACAATTTCAGTGGGTCAGAAGTTTACAAACACTAAGTTGAGTGTGCCTTTAAACAGCTTGGAAAATTCCAGACAATTATGTCATGGCTTTAGAAGCATCTGATAGGCTAATTGAGTCAATTGGAGGTGTATCTGTGGATGCATTTCAAGGCCTACCTTCAAACTCAGTGCCTCTGCTTGACATCATGGGAAAATCTAAAGAAATCAGCCAAGAATTTCCCAACGCCTGAAGGTACCACATTCATCTGTACAAACAATAGTACGCAAGTATAAACACCATGGGACCATGCAGCCATCATACCGCTCAGGAAGGAGACGCGTTCTGTCTCCTAGAGATGAACGTACTTTGATGCGAAAAAGAACAAATCAATCCCAGAACAACAGCAAAGGACCTTGTGAAGATGCTGGAGGAAACAGGTACAAAAGTATCTATAACCACAGTAAAACGAGTCCTATATCGACATAACCTGCAAGGCCGCTCAGCAAGGAAGAAGCCACTGCTCCAAAACCGCCCTAAAAAAGCCAGACTACGGCTTGCAACTGCACATGGGGACAAAGATCGTACTTTTTGGAGAAATGTCCTCTGGTCTGATGAAACAAAAATATAACTGTTTGGTCATAATGACTATCGTTATGTTTGGAGGAAAAAGGGGGAGGCTTGCAAGCCAAAGAACACCATCCCAACCGTGAAGCACGGGGGTGGGTAGCATCATATTGTGGGGGTGCTTTGCTGCAGGAGGGACTGTTGCACTTCACAAAATAGATGGCATCATGAGGGAGGAAAATGATGTAGCAACATCTCAAGACATCAGTCAGGAAATTAAAGCTTGGTTGCAAATGGGTCTTCGAAATGGACAATGACCCCAAGCATACTTCCAAAGTTGTGGCAAAATGGCTTCAAGACAACAAAGTCAAGGTATTGGAGTGGCCATCACAAATCCCTGACCTCCATCCTATAGAAAATGTGTGGGCAGAACTGAAAAAGCGTGTGTGAGCAAGGAGGCTTACAATCCTGACTCAGTTACATCTGTAAGGAGGAATGACCCAAAATTCACCCAAGTTATTGTGGGAAGCTTGTGGAAGGCTACTCGAAACGTTTGACCCAAGTTAAACAATTGAAAGGCAATGCTATCAAATACTAATTGAGTGTACGTAAACTTCTGACCCACTGAGAATGTGATGAAATAAATAAAAGCTGAAGTAAATAATTCTCTACTATTATTCTGACATTTCTTAAAATAAAGTGGTGATCCTAACTGACCTAAGTCAAGGAATTCTTACTAGGATTAAATGTCAGGAATTGTGAAAAACTTAGTTTAAATGTATTTGGCTAAGGAATATGTAAACCTCTGACTTCAACTGTATGTAAATGTGACATTTCCAGGAAAAAAATACCTGTTTTTGCTTTGTCATTGGTATTGTGTGAATGTTGATGAGGGGAAAAAAACAATTTAATCCATTTTAAAATGAGGCTGTAACGTAAAAAAATGTGTAAAAAGTCAAGGGGTCTGAATACTTCCCGAAGGCACTGTATATATTTTACGTCAAGATGTTCAGGTTCTTGTTTCCCCCCTTTCCACCATGCTACTGTTGATATAAGAGGTTGTCTCCTCCTCTTCATCTCTGATACTATTGGCTCTTCAGTCTTGACCCCGCCAGCCTGGTCCTCCTCAGGAAGTGAGATGTGGCATCTCTTCTTGTGTCTCCCAAGACTCTGAGTAGTGTTGAGTCTCTGGCCACATTCGTCACAGCTGTAAGGTTTCTCTCCTGTATGAACTCTACTGTGTATGTTAAGGTCTGATGATCTTGTTAAAGCCTTCCCACAGACAGAACAGGGGTAAGGTTTCTCCCCATGTGTCTCCTTTGTGTGTCCAGAAGTGATGCTTCATCAGGACTGCTCGTCTAAAACTCTTCCCACAAACAAAATATCTGTACGGTTTAACATGTCATGTGTCTTTTTCAGATCAAATAACCGTTGCCAGTCTGTCCCACACACAGAGCAACTGTCTCTCTGAGCTTTGAGATTCCCCTAGGTTTCTTTAGGTTCTCCTGATGTAGAGGTTCTCCCCTCCGAACTCTCGTCTATGTGAATGAGAAAACATAGGTTAGAAGGTCCAGTAACGTCAAACATGTGATTTCCTGTCTTTTATACACATTTCCACACTATGAGGTTGGAAAAAAAATACTGTGAAATTATGAAAATAATAAAAAAATTTGCTTGAGAATTTGCTCTTATCTACGAAGATATTTGTTTATTTTAATTGAAAACAATCACAGCTACTTAATAAAATAAAAAACATTTTTTAAATAAAAGAGCGATGTTCATGCTTCCACTTACCGAGACGATGAAGATCCCAACCAACCTCTTCTCCATCTGAATTAATCAGACCACCAACTTCCTCATCTTCTCCCTCCCGCTCTCCTTCAGTTGTAACAGGGTTTTGAAACTCAACAGGTGGTAAACCAGCATGAGTTTTCTGATGTCTCTGAAGTTTTTGAGAACTAATGAAGCTCTGGCCACATTTAGGACAGTTGTAAGGTTTCTCTCCTGTATGATATCTGAGGTGGACTTTAAGGCCTGCTGATCTTGCAAAACTCTTATCGCAGACAGTGCAGGAGAAAGGTTTCTCTCCAGTGTGTGTCCGGAAATGCTCCTTCAAGTAACGTGCTTCAGAAAAATTCTTCCCACACACAGAGCAGGAGTGGGATTTCCCTTCTATGTGCAACAGTCTGTGTTTACGCAAGGACGAAGCACATCCAAACCTCTTGTCACAATCAGGGCAAGGGTGTCGTTTCTCTCCAGTGTGCACTGACCGGTGGTCTTCAAGATACGCCTTCTCACTGAAACTCTTCCCACACACAGAGCAACTATAAGGTCTCTTTCCTGTGTGAGTCTTCTCGTGCTTCAGGAGTTGTTTAGACAAGGCAAAGCTTTGCTCACACACAGAACAGTGGTGGGGTTTCCCTGTGTGTTGCAGAGAGTGGTCCTTTAGCTGATCTGGACGGCTGAAACTCTTTCCACAGACAGAGCAGGAGTGGGGTTTCTCTCCTGAGTGCATCAGGAAGTGTTCCTTCATGCGTGATTGTAAGCTAAAACCCTTCCCACACACAGAGCAGGAGTAAGGTTTCTCTTCTGCGTGTAACCACTGGTGCCTTTTCAAGGCTGAGGCAAAACCAAACCTCTTGTCACATTTGGAGCAGACGTAAGGTTTCTCTCCAGTGTGCACTATCTGGTGGTCTTGAAGATGTCTTTTTACACGGAACTGCTTTCCACACACAGAGCAAGGGTATGGCTTTTCTCCTGTGTGTATTCTCATATGTATTAGCAGTTTTGATAACTTTTTGCAGTCTTGTCCGCACACTGAACAGCAGTGAATTTTCTTAGCTGTGTGATTCCCCTGGTGTTGTTCAGGTAGTCCTGATGTAGAGGGACTCCCTTCACTGTCAGAGCAGTGGTCCGGTCTCTCTGCTGTGGGATAAGATGGGATGGATAAACTATGTGAAAATTTGGAACTGTAACAAAAAATATTTTTTCGTCCTTGGAATAACTGAATGTTAAACTTACCAAAAGCAGGATCCTCTTCCTCCTCTTTCACTATGATAACCAGTGCTGGTGTAAAACCATGACTCTCTCCTGTGTGTGTTCTCTGGTGTTTGGTAAGATTTGACGATGAAGAGAAACTCTCCCCACACACGGAGCAACTGTACAGCTTCTCTCCTGTGTGCAACGTCTGGTGTTTTTTCAGGTTTCCTTTGTCACTGAATTGCTTCCCGCAGACAGAGCAGGAGTAAGGTTTTTCGCCTGTGTGAGTTCTCATGTGTATTTGTAGTTTTGATAACTTCTGACAGTTTTTTCCACACACTGAACAGCAGTGAATCTTCTTAGCTGTGTGATTCCCCTGGTGTTGTTCAGGTAGTCCTGTTGTAGAGGGACTCCCTTCACTCTCAGAGCAGCGGTCAGGTCTCTCATCTGTGGTAACGACATAAATATGGATTAACTCAAATTAGTTAACACCCTGACTAAGTCAAAATATTTGTTCCTGACGAAACAGAAAATAAATAAATATTGTAAAATTATAGGGCCCATACTTTTATCAAAAATGCTACATGTTAGCTTTTCCCATGAGATAACCTGGCACAGTTAGCCCTAAGCTAACCACCAGAAGCATATTTTAAACCTCCAAATCAAGGCTGTTCCACTTAAAATCTAATTAAATGTTATTGGTCGTGAACACAGTATTCTGCCGTTGTTATAGCAGGTGATGCTCCAACAGTGCAGTGTTACCTAGCAATATTAGATAATACATACAAATCCCACCAAAATGTATCAGAACAGTTCAGAATATATATACAATGTATAGACAGTATATGAATAGGAACGGTGTGTACAACGGTGTGTACTAGCTAGCCGGCTAGTAACAGTGATTATGTCCATAGGGCAGCAGTCTAAGGTGGTAGCCAGCTAGTAACAGTGACTATGTCCATAGGGCAGCAGGCTAAGGTGGTAGCCGGCTAGTAACAGTGACTATGTACATAGATAGGGCAGCAGTCTAAGGTGGTGGCCAGTTAGTAACAGTGATTATGTCCATAGGGCAGCAGTCTGAGGTGGTAGCCGGCTAGTAACAGTGACTATGTCCATAGGGCAGCAGGCTAAGGTGGTAGCCGGCTAGTAACAGTGACTATGTACATAGATAGGGCAGCAGTCTAAGGTGGTGGCCAGTTAGTAACAGTGATTATGTCCATAGGGCAGCAGTCTAACGTGGTAGCCGGCTAGCAACAGTGACTATGTCCCATAGATAGGGCAGCAGTCTGAGGTGGTAGCCAGCTAGTAACAGTGACTATGTCCCATAGATAGGGCAGCAGTCTAAGGTGGTAGCCGGTTAGTAACAGTGACTATGTACATAGATAGGGCAGCAGTCTAAGATGGTAGCCGGCTAGTAACAGTGACTATGTCCATAGGACAGCAGTCTAAGGTGGTAGCCGGCTAGTAACAGTGACTATGTCCATAGGGCAGCAGTCTAACGTGGTAGCCGGCTAGCAACAGTGACTATGTCCCATAGATAGGGCAGCAGTCTGAGGTGGTAGCCAGCTAGTAACAGTGACTATGTCCCATAGATAGGGCAGCAGTCTAAGGTGGTAGCCGGTTAGTAACAGTGACTATGTACATAGATAGGGCAGCAGTCTAAGATGGTAGCCGGCTAGTAACAGTGACTATGTCCATAGGACAGCAGTCTAAGGTGGTAGCCGGCTAGTAACAGTGATTATGTCCATAGGGCAGCAGTCTAAGGTGGTAGCCGGCTAGTAACAGTGATTATGTCCATAGGGCAGCAGTCTAAGGTGGTAGCCGGCTAGTAACAGTGATTATGTCCATAGGGCAGCAGTCTAAGGTGGTAGCCGGCTAGTAACAGTGACTATGTACATAGGGCAGCAGTCTAAGATGGTAGCCAGCTAGTAACAGTGACTATGTCCCATAGATAGGGCAGCAGTCTAAGGTGGTAGCCGGCTAGTAACAGTGACTATGTCCATAGGGCAGCAGTCTAAGGTGGTAGCCGGTTAGTAACAGTGACTATGTCCATAGGGCAGCAGTCTAACGTGGTAGCCGGTTAGTAACAGTGACTACGTACACTGCAATAACAACGGCAGATTATGATGATCTTCTAGATGGTAGCAGGGTGAACAGGCTGTGGCTCGGGTGGCTGAAGTCCATTATGATCTTTCTTGGCCTTCCTGTGACACCGGGGGCTGTAGATGTCCTGGAGGGCAGGCAGCGTGCTCCCGTCTGTGGTTGCAGACGGTGCATTTACCGTACAAGGCGGTGATACAGCCCGAATAGATGCTCTCAAAGGTGCATCTGTAGAAGTTTGAGGGTCTCCGGGGGCCAAGTCAAATTTCCTGAGCCTCCTGGGGAGGTTGAAGAGGCGCTGTTATGCCTTCACCACACGGCCTGTGTGACTGGATCATTTCAGGTTGTCAGTGATGGGCCTTAAGCTTTTCACCACCTTCGTCTCTCTCTCTGCCGTCTCCAGGATCAACTCCTTCAGTTTGTTGACGTTGACGGAGAGGTTATTATCCTGGCTCCACTCCACCAGGGCCCTCACCTCCGACCCGTAGGCCGTCTCGTTGTTTTTGGTAATCAAACGATCCCGACACAACAGGCTAAAATTTCAGGCGGCAGTTTCAAACAGCTCTCACACAAAAAGGGTATTATCATCATTTGTACATTTTCACAGTATGATTCCATCCTCAGCGTGGACATACAGGACCAGCACAGTATGATTCCATCCTCAGCGTGGACATACAGGACCAGCACAGTATGATTCCATCCTCAGCGTGGACATATAGGACCAGCACAGTATGATTCCATCGTCAGCGTGGACATACAGGACAGTCAACAGTATGATTCCATCCTCAGCGTGGACATACAGGACCAGTCAACAGTATGATTCCATCCTCAGCGTGGACATACAGGACCAGCACAGTATGATTCCATCCTCAGCGTGGACATACAGGACCAGCACAGTATGATTCCATCGTCAGCGTGGACATACAGGACAGTCAACAGTATGATTCCATCCTCAGCGTGGACATACAGGACAGTCAACAGTATGATTCCATCCTCAGCGTGGACATACAGGACCAGCACAGTATGATTCCATCCTCAGCGTGGACATATAGGACCAGCACAGTATGATTCCATCCTCAGCGTGGACATACAGGACAGCCAACAGTATGATTCCATCCTCAGCGGGGACATACAGGACAGTCAACAGTATGATTCCATCCTCAGCGTGGACATACAGGACCAGCACAGTATAATTCCATCCTCAGCGTGGACATACAGGACAGTCAACAGTATGATTCCATCCTCAGCGTGGACATACAGGACCAGCACAGTATGATTCCATCCTCAGCGTGGACATACAGGACAGTCAACAGTATGATTCCATCCTCAACGTGGACATATAGGACAGTCAACAGTATGATTCCATCCTCAGCGGGGACATACAGGACCAGCACAGTATGATTCCATCCTCAGCGTGGACATATAGGACCAGCACAGTATGATTCCATCGTCAGCGTGGACATACAGGACCAGTCAACAGTATGATTCCATCCTCAGCGTGGACATACAGGACAGCACAGTATGATTCCATCCTCAGCGTGGACATATA
Source organism: Oncorhynchus kisutch (assembly GCF_002021735.2). NCBI lineage: Eukaryota > Metazoa > Chordata > Actinopteri > Salmoniformes > Salmonidae > Oncorhynchus > Oncorhynchus kisutch. The sequence continues at coordinate 17,686 of NW_022265937.1, forward strand.
GGACCAGCACAGTATGATTCCATCCTCAGCGTGGACATACAGGACCAGCACAGTATGATTCCATCCTCAGCGTGGACATACAGGACCAGCACAGTATGATTCCATCCTCAGCGTGGACATACAGGACAGCCAACAGTATGATTCCATCCTCAGCGTGGACATATAGGACCAGCACAGTATGATTCCATCCTCAGCGTGGACATATAGGACCAGCACAGTATGATTCCATCCTCAGCGTGGACATATAGGACCAGTCAACAGTATGATTCCATCCTCAGCGTGGACATACAGGACAGTCAACAGTATGATTCCATCGTCAGCGTGAACATACAGGACAGTCAACAGTATGATTCCATCGTCAGCGTGGACATACAGGACAGTCAACAGTATGATTCCATCCTCAGCGTGGACATACAGGACAGTCAACAGTATGATTCCATCCTCAGCGTGGACATACAGGACAGTCAACAGTATGATTCCATCCTCAGCGTGGACATACAGGACCAGTCAACAGTATGATTCCATCCTCAGCATGGACATATAGGACAGTCAACAGTATGATTCCATCCTCAGCGGGGACATACAGGACAGTCAACAGTATGATTCCATCCTCAGCGGGGACATACAGGACAGTCAACAGTATGATTCCATCCTCAGCGTGGACATACAGGACAGTCAACAGTATGATTCCATCCTCAGCGTGGACATACAGGACAGTCAACAGTATGATTCCATCGTCAGCGTGGACATACAGGACAGTCAACAGTATGATTCCATCGTCAGCGTGGACATACAGGACAGTCAACAGTATGATTCCATCCTCAGCGTGGACATACAGGACAGTCAACAGTATGATTCCATCCTCAGCGTGGACATACAGGACCAGTCAACAGTATGATTCCATCCTCAGCGTGGACATACAGGACAGTCAACAGTATGATTCCATCCTCAGCGTGGACATACAGGACCAGCACAGTATGATTCCATCCTCAGCGTGGACATATAGGACCAGCACAGTATGATTCCATCCTCAGCGTGGACATACAGGACAGTCAACAGTATGATTCCATCCTCAGCGTGGACATACAGGACCAGCACAGTATGATTCCATCCTCAGCGTGGACATATAGGACCAGCACAGTATGATTCCATCCTCAGCGTGGACATACAGGACAGTCAACAGTATGATTCCATCCTCAGCGTGGACATACAGGACCAGCACAGTATAATTCCATCCTCAGCGTGGACATATAGGACCAGCACAGTATGATTCCATCCTCAGCGTGGACATATAGGACCAGTCAACAGTATGATTCCATCCTCAACGTGGACATACAGGACAGTCAACAGTTTGGAAAACTACTGATTCAAGAGTTTTTCTTTATTTTTTACTAATTTCTATATTGTAGAAAAACAGTGAAATAACACACATGGAATCATGTAGTAACCAAAAAAAAGTGTTAAACAAATCAAAATATATTGTCTATTTTAGATTCTTACATTTTCTATTTTAGATTCTTCAAAGTAGCCACCCTTTGCCTTGATGACAGCTTTGCATTCTCTCAACCAGCTTCATGCATTTCAATTAACAGGTGTGCCTTGTTAAAAGTGACTTTGTGGAATTTCTTTCCTTCTTAATGCTTTTCAGCCAATCAGTTGTGTTGTGACAAGGTTGGTTATTCAGAAGATTTACCCTATTTGGTAAAAACAAGTCCATATTATGGAAAGAAAAGCTCAAATAAGCAAAGAGAAATGACAATCCATCATTATTTAAAGACATGAAGGTTAGTCAATTCAGAAAATTGCAAAAAAAAGTTTCTTCAAGTGCAGTAGCAAAAACCATCAAGCGCTATGATGAAACTGGTTTTTATGAGGACCGTCAAAGGAAAGGAAGACCCAGAGTCACCTCTGTGGAAGAGGATACGTTCATTAGAGTCACCTCTGTGGAAGAGGATACGTTCATTAGAGTCACCTCTGTGGAAGAGGATACGTTCATTAGAGTCACCTCTGTGGAAGAGGATACGTTCATTAGAGTCACCTCTGTGGAAGAGGATACGTTCATTAGAGTCACCTCTGTGGAAGAGGATACGTTCATTAGAGTCACCTCTGTGGAAGAGGATACGTTCATTAGAGTCACCTCTGTGGAAGAGGATACGTTCATTAGAGTCACCTCTGTGGAAGAGGATACGTTCATTAGAGTCACCTCTGTGGAAGAGGATACGTTCATTAGAGTCACCTCTGTGGAAGAGGATACGTTCATTAGAGTCACCTCTGTGGAAGAGGATACGTTCATTAGAGTCACCTCTGTGGAAGAGGATACGTTCATTAGAGTCACCTCTGTGGAAGAGGATGCGTTCATTAGAGTCACCTCTGTGGAAGAGGATGCGTTCATTAGAGTCACCTCTGTGGAAGAGGATGCGTTCATTAGAGTCACCTCTGTGGAAGAGGATACGTTCATTAGAGTCACCTCTGTGGAAGAGGATACGTTCATTAGAGTCACCTCTGTGGAAGAGGATACGTTCATTAGAGTCACCTCTGTGGAAGAGGATACGTTCATTAGAGTCACCTCTGTGGAAGAGGATACGTTCATTAGAGTCACCTCTGTGGAAGAGGATACGTTCATTAGAGTCACCTCTGTGGAAGAGGATACGTTGATTAGAGTTACCTCTGTGGAAGAGGATATGTTGATTAGAGTCACCAGCCTCAGAATGCAGTCCAGATAAATGCCTCTGAGTTCAAGTAACAGACACAACTCAACATCAACTGTTCAGAGGAGACTGCGTGAATCAGACCTTCATGGTCGAATTGCTGCAAAGAAACCACTACTAAAGGACACCAATAAGAAGAAAAGGCTTGCTTTGGCCAAGAAACACGATCAATGGACATTAGACCGGTGGAAATCAGTCCTTTGGTCTGATGACTCTAAATTTGAGATTTTTGGTTCCAAGCATCGTGTCTTTGTGAGGCGCAGAGTAGGTGAACGGATAATCTCCGCATGTGTGGTTCCCACCGTGAAGCATGGAGGTGGTGGTGTGATGGTGCTTTGCTGGTGACACTGTCAGGGATTTATTTATAATATTCAAGGCACACCTAACCAGCATGGCTACCACAGCATTCTGCAGTGATATGCCATCCCATCTGGTTTGTGCTTAGAGGGACTATCATTTGTTTTTCAACAGGACAATGCCCTAACACACCTCCAGGCTGTGTAAGGGCTATTTTACCAATTTTATACAGGACCAGGGCTCAGCATATGTGGGAACTCCTTCAAGACTGTTGGAAAATAATTCCAGGTGAAGTTGGTTGAGAGAATGCGTAGAGTGTTCAAAGCTGTCATCAAAGCAAAGGGTGGCTACTTTGAAGAATCTCAAATATAAAATAAATTGTTTTGGATCCTACATGATTCCATGTGTCATTTCATATGTCTTCACTATTATTCTATAATGTAGAAAATAGTAAAAATAAAGAAAACCCCCTTGAATGAGTAGGTGTGTCCAAACTTTAAACTGGTACTGTATATTTAAACACAATATGTAAAAATATATATATATTGGCTGATGTGGAATTTGTTACAGGAAATAATCATGCTATCAGCTGGTTGTGTTAGCATAGGGCTACGTTTTCTCATGCTGTCAGCTAGTTGTGTTAGCATAGGGCTACGTTATCTCATGCAGTCAGCTGGTTGTGTTAGCATAGGGCTACGTTTTCTCATGCTGTCAGCTGGTTGTGTTAGCATAGGGCTACGTTATCTCATGCAGTCAGCTGGTTGTGTTAGCATAGGGCTACGTTATCTCATGCTGTCAGCTGGTTGTGTTAGTATAGGGCTACGTTATCTCATGCTGTCAGCTGGTTGTGTTAGCATAGGGCTACGTTATCTCATGCTATCAGCTGGTTGTGTTAGCATAGGGCTACGTTATCTCATGCTGTCAGCTGGTTGTGTTAGCATAGAGCTACGTTATCTCATGCTGTCAGCTGGTTGTGTTAGCATAGGGCTACGTTTTCTCATGCTATCAGCTGGTTGTGTTAGCATAGGGCTACGTTATCTCATGCTGTCAGCTGGTTGTGTTAGCATAGAGCTACGTTATCTCATGCTGTCAGCTGGTTGTGTTAGCATAGGGCTACGTTTTCTCATGCTATCAGCTGGTTGTGTTAGCATAGGGCTACGTTTTCTCATGCTGTCAGCTGGTCGTGTTAGCATAGGGCTACGTTTTCTCATGCTATCAGCTGGTTGTGTTAGCATAGGGCTACGTTATCTCATGCTATCAGCTGGTTGTGTTAGCACAGGGCTACGTTATCTCATGCTATCAGCTGGTCGTGTTAGCATAGGGCTACGTTTTCTCAAGCTATCAGCTGGTTGTGTTAGCATAGGGCTACGTTATCTCATGCTATCAGCTGGTTGTGTTAGCATAGGGCTACGTTATCTCATGCTATCAGCTGGTTGTGTTAGCATAGGGCTACGTTTTCTCATGGTTAAAGCTTAAGCAAGATGTTGCAAGTATGGTCCCATTAAATATCAAAGCTATAGTACAACACAAACACTTTTACTCACCAAAAGCAGGATCCTCCTCTTCCTCTTTCACTTTGACATCCAGTACAACAGACTCCTCTACCGCTGCAGACACCTGCTGCTGTGATCCCTGTCCAGGAGCTTGGCTCAGGCTAGCCAAAGGTCCTTCTCCAGCATGGAGACAGGACTGATTTGCCGACGAGGATAATTTATTTCTGCAGAGAGAGCAGGGGTAAGGTTTCACCTTAGTGTGAACTCGCTGGTGTCTTTTGAGGAGTGGTGAAGCTGAGAAACTCTTATTACACGGAGAGCAGTGGTTCGGTTTCTCTCCGGTGTGCTGTTGCATGTGAATCTTGAAAGTCCACGATTGGCTGAATTCCTTCCCACATTCTGAGCAGCTGTATTGTGCGACACTAGTGTGGGATTGTTTGTGTCTTGCTAGAGAGCTACGGTGAACAAAGGTATTTTTACAGGAGGTACACCGGTAAGGTTTCTCTCTATCAGCATTGACAAAAACAACAATTTCCTCCTCCTCCTCTTTGACATTAATTGCCAGCTCCTGTTCCTCGTCTTCGATCTTGATATTCATAGTTTGACTGCCTGATGACGCCATATCTGGAATTCCCAGTGTACACTGGTTGCTATGGTTACTGGCATGGCTGCATTGACGTTTGCGAAGACCTTCGGTCGAAGCAAAACCCCTCCCGCAATCAGAGTACTCGTAAGGTTTCTCTCCAGTGTGCACAGTCTGATGCTGCCTGAGCCTCGATGGTGACTCGTATCTCTTCCCACACTGTGAGCATTGGTAAGGTTTCGGTGTGGGTGTTCCTGTATGGCGTCTTACGTGTCTCGATAGAGTTCCCTTACAGCCAAAGCTCATCTCGCAGTAGGAGCACTGGTGAGGTCTCTCCCCTGTGTGCTTTCTCATGTGCATCTTCAGTTCATATGCAGAGAAACATTCCTTTCCACAATTGGAGCACGGGTGCTTCTTTGTCGCATCTGGCTGCTTCTCTCCAGGGTGGGTCATCTGATGTCTTTCCAGGTGGGGCTTTAGTGTGAATTGCTTCCCGCACACAGAGCACTGGTAAGGCTTCTCTCCTGTATGTGTTCGGAAATGTCTCTTCAGTTTGGAGGGGTGAACAAAGTCTTTTCCACATACTGGACAGACGGAAGCCTCCTTAGCAAGGTATGTGTGTGTTCTCAGGTGTCTGTTGAAATTAGATGGGTGAGCGATCTCTATTCCACATTCTGGGCAGCGCCAAAACTTCTTAGATCTAGGATTCTCCTGGTGCTGTTCAGGTTCTGCTGGTGCCCCATCACTAGAGCTGGTGTTAGAACTCGCTCCTCGTTCGACTGGAAAATAAAGGGGGGGGGGGGGGGGGGGGGGTCATTCAATCTCAAAAAAACACAAGAGGCTTTTAACACCTGCGTTCTGAAATCGTTTCTATAGTTAGATAACATAAGTATTACAGAAACATTTGTGTTCAAATTATGTGATTTGATCTCTGAGGAACACAGCTAATTGATTGCACCCAAATTGGCCATTCTAATTTAAGGGATTCATATGATCTTCAGTAAATATAGTAATATATAATAAGTACCAGACATCCAATTCAAATGGTCAAGTCACCCGCAGACACACATCTCACCCAGACAACAGTGTTACAGTATCAGTTCTTTACAAAAATATATATATATATATATATATATAAAATAATAAGTAATATATATTTTTTATTTTAACTTTATTTAACTAGGCAAGTCAGTTAAGAACAAATTCTTATTTTCAATGACGGCCTAGGAACAGTGGGTTAACTGCCTGTTCAGGGGCAGAACGACAGATTTGTACCTTGTCAGCACGGGGGTTTGAACTTGCAACCTTCCGGTTACTAGTCCAACGCTCTAACCACTAGGCTACCCTGCCGAACCCTTTACGGAATAGTGATGATAAAACAAACACGTTTGGTATTTGCCAAAAGACATGTGGGTTACTCCCCAAACATATGGAAGATGGTGCTCTGGTCAGATAAGGCTAAAATTGAGATTTTTGGCCATCAAGGAAAACGCTGTCTGGCGAAAAGCCAACACTTCTCATTACACCGAGAACACCATCCACAGTGAAGCATGGTGGTGACAGCATCATGCTGTGGGGATGTTTTTCTCATCGGCAGGGACTGGGAAACTGGTCAGAATGGAACGAATGATGGATGACGTTAAATACAAGGAAATTCTCGAGGGAAACCTATTTCAGTCTTCCAGAGATTTGAGACTGGGACGGAGGTTCACCTTCCAGCAGGACAATGACCCTAAGCATTCTGTTAAAGCAACACTCAAGTGGTTTAAGGGGAAACATGTAAATGTCTTGTAAGGGCCTAGTCAAAGCCCAGAACTCAATCCAATTGAGAAGCTGTGGTATGACTTAAAGATTGCTGTACACCAGCGGAACACATTCAACTTGAAAGAGCTGGAGCAGTTTTGCCTTGAAGATTGGGCAAAAATCCCAGTGGCTAAATGTGCCAAGCTTATAGAGACATACCCCAAGAGACATGCAGCTGCAATTTCTGCAAAAGGTGTCTCCACAAAGTATTGACTTTGGGGGGGGGGTGAATAGTAATGAACGCTCAAGTTCAGTTTTTTTTGTCTTATTTCTTGTTTGTTTCACAATATAAAATATTTTGCATCTTCAAAGTTGTAGGCATGTTGTGTCAATCAAACGATACAACCCCCCCCAAAAATTCCAGGTTGTAAAAAAATTGTAAAAGCAACAAAATAGTAAAAATGCCAAGGGGGGTGCACACTTTCACAAGTCACTGTATGTCTGACGAGAACTGCGGCTTGGAGTATTGCTTCTTTGTAATGCATTCCCTGTGAATCTGGTGATTTTATTTTATTCCCTGTTCAGACAAAATTCGCCATTGAAGATGCTTGCATTATTTGCCATTAATTATTGTGGAGGAACCAGGTTTTGCCCACTAGAGTTTGGTTAAAGCATCATGCTGCTAAGAGATGGACAAACAATTGCTTTCATGGGAGGACTGGCTTGACTTGTGAGGATGACCACACAATTTATTTTCATTATGATAAAAAGCTATTGGTTTTCTACCCAAAGTTGCATGGAGACCAGTAAAATTGATAAAATAATGTGGCACTAGCAGGAATAGTGGAATCTAGCGGAACAAAAACTGGTACTTGCACACAAATTTATGGTAAATAATGCAAGTTATTTAAAAGGCTAATTTCTCTGAACAGATAAAAAAAAAACATCACCAGATTCACAGGGAATGCATTACATAGTATGGAGAAGCAATACTCCAAGCCGCAGCTTCGTCCTACTTCTCTAACATAGAGAACTGATACCATACACTGGTTGTTAGGGTGAGATTGGCATTGGGGTGTGGGGTCGGTTGGTGCCTTTTGAGAATTGTATTGGATTTCTCATACACTACATGGCCAAAAGTATGTGGTCACTGCTCGTCAAACATCTCATTCCATAATCATGGGCATTAATATGGCCTCACTTTGATATGGACTCACTTCCACCAAACTTTATAGTTGGCACTATGCATTCGGACAGGTAGCGTTCATCTGGCCTTTGCCAAAGCCAGATTAGTCCGTCGGACTGCCAGATGGTGAAGCGTGATTCATCATTCCAGAAAACATGTTTCCGATGCTCCAGATTCCAATGGCGGGGAGCTTTCCACCACTCCAGCCGAGGCTTGGCATTGCGCATGGTGATCTTAGGCTTGTGTGTGGCTGCTCGGCCATGGAAACCCATTTCATGAAGCTCTCGACGAAGAGTTCTTGTGCTGACGTTGCTTCCAGAGGCAGTTTGGAACTCGGTATTGAGTGTTGTAACAGAGGGCAGTTTGGAACTCGGTAGTGAGTGTTGCAACTGAGAACATATGATTTGTACACGCTACAGCACTCTGCGGTCCCGTTCTGTGAGCTTGTGTGGCCTACCACCATGCGGCTGAGCCATTGTTGCTCCTAGACGTCTCCACTTCACAATAACAGCACTTACAATTGACCGGCGCAGTTGAGCTCTTCGGTCCAATGATGATGACACGTTGAAAGTCACCGAGCTCTTCAGTAAGGCCATTCTACTACCAATGTTTGTTTATGGAGATTGCATGGCTGTGTGATTGATTTTATTTTATAAATGTTTTCAATTTAATCTTAAATGTTTTTTTTTTTTACCCCTTTTTCGTGATATCTAATTGGTTGTTCCATTCTTGTCCCATCGCTGCAACTCTCGTACGGACTCGGAGAGGCGAAGTTCATGAGCTTTTGGCCACGTAGTGTATCTTACTCAATGGAAGGACTAAGTTTGATCCAGATCAGATGTGGGTATTTATTGACTATTATGTCAATCCTACAAATCAAAAGGGCCCATTTGGATTCAATCAATTAGCTTCATTTCTCAGAGATTAAATGTAATTTCAACAAAAAATAATGTTGCAGGAAAGCGAATCTTATCTGTTACCAACTACAGACACAATTTCATAAGAATCATTGTGATGGTGGTTGTCATGGCTACCTGAAATGATTCAAGGGGTAAACAAAATGTATTACTATTTTATAGCTATTATCAGTCATTGTCCTGTGTTTTTATTCCATAAACATTTAACCTTTTATTGAATTAAACAGATAGTGTGACCATCTGTAGATGAACTATCAACAAACTATCTGTTGATAAGCAACTGCTTGCCAATGTTACATTGGGGTTATGTTTAGAATAAGGTTAGGGTTATGTTTAGAATAAGGGTAAGGTTAGGGTTATGTTTAGAATAAGGTTAGGGTTATGTTTAGAATAAGGTTAGGGTTATGTTTAGAATAAGGTTAGGGTTATGTTTAGAATAAGGTTAGGGTTATGTTTAGAATAAGGTTAGGGTTATGTTTAGAATAAGGTTAGGGTTATGTTTAGAATAAGGTTAGGGTTATGTTTAGAATAAGGTTAGGGTTATGTTTAGAATAAGGTTAGGGTTATGTTTAGAATAAGGTTAGGGTTATGTTTAGAATAAGGTCAGGGTTATGTTTAGAATAAGGTTAGGGTTATGTTTAGAATAAGGTTAGGGTTATGTTTAGAATAAGGGTAAGGTTAGGGTTATGTTTTAGAATAAGGGTAAGGTTTGGGCTAGTAGACATGCTACTAATGTCTTTAGAGGATCTACAGGTGGATTATCCAAATAAAGTGTTACCAATTAAACTGCTATATATAGAATGGAACTGTATAATCTCTGTAATTAATGAAGCATGTTCATTTACCAGTATCATCCACGTCCCAGTCTTCCTCCTCCTCCTTGACTACAATGTTAAATCTGGGTATTTCACTGCAGGTGTCGATGTCTCTATGGTTAGAGTCAGGAACCAGTGACTCCGGAGGGCTGGGTTCAGTGGAGCAGGAGAGAGGGGGGTTGGATGGGTCAGCAGAATCCTAAAACAAAGAATAAGATTGAATTAGTTATATATACCCATCAGAACCCAAAATATAAACTTGTTATACTCCGATGTTTGTAAACAAAGTAAATGTAAACAAACACTATTTAACCCCAAAACATAGTTAAAACTATAATTTTCATATCATGGATGGTCAGTCCTTGCATCAATAGCTCTGTTTATGAATCTGAGAGTGGTTACATTTCTTCAGGCCACCTCTCAGCTTTTTATTGGCTTCTAAGAGGGGAGGCAAGACCCTTTGTGATCGTTTCAACTACTAATTGAAGCTTTAATACTTAGCTAAATGGATGATCTAACTAGCTAATACTTTAGTAATAATAATAATAATACTGCTAATACTAATACTTTAGGCATAGCCATCCCGACTGGTTTAGCATTAGTTATAGTCATTCTCACCTCATTCATCGTGAATTCTTCAGAAATAGTTTCCTATGAAAGAGTTGGGTCACTGAATTAAACTAAAGCAGATTCTTCTCAAATCCCCGACAGTTCACCACGAGGTCACATTATCTAGCGGATTACTTTCCATACAACTCAGATAGCTAACTAGCTAGGCCAACGGTAGCTAGATAATTTACTTTCCTAGACCAGATAGCAAAACTATATGAAATGGTCGTTGAAAATATCGCTAGCTCCACGTATATAGTCCGAGTTGGGCAAAATCCAAGTCTAATTTAAACGACATCAAATGATAGACACATTTCAGACACTACCAAACTAAGCTAGCTAGCTATCAACATAAGCATCTTCTTTCTTCCAGCCCAGCTTCCGGGTTAGATTCTTCTGTCAATCTGCATTATCCCGAAACAGCAGAAGGCTCTACGGGACACTAGCTTGTTACCAACGTTACAGTTTGAAAATATTGAAATGTTTTACCGGTACAATTAATAATATATGCATGGTTAGCTACCAGCTAGCTACATTAGTGTCTTCCTGCTTCCGGCCTAACTTCCGGTCCGTCCTCGACTCTGCTGCCGACCCATTCTGCATTACCGCCACCACCAGTTCACAGTCTTCTATGTGTCATGGCGGTCTGCAAACAAACGTTTATTTGCATGCCGCCATCTACTGTGCTGGAATGTACGATCAATCATGATCTTCCAAATTCTGTTAATTTGTTACGTCAAAATGATTTCATACTCCACATTTAGGGGGGGGGGCACAAGGGGGTCCAAAATTGTTGTCACAGGGGCACTGTCCCCCCCCCCCAGAACCGCTAATGCTACCCCCCACCCCCCCCCCCCCCCAAAACACACAAAAAAACACTCCCAACCCTCCTACCCTATTAAACTGTATCTACAGTGCATTTTTGGGAAATGTCTATAAAAAAAACAACTGAAATATTACATTTACATAAGTATTCAGACCCTTTACTCAGTACTTTGTTGAAGCACTTTTGGCAGCGATTACAGCCTCAAGTCTTCTTGGGTATGACGCAACAAGCTTAGCACACCTGTATTTGGGGAGTTTCCCCATTCCTCTCTGGAAATCCTCTCAAGTTCTGTCAAGGTTGGATGGAAAGCGTCGCGGTACAGCTATTTTCAGGTCTCGTTCCATAGATGATTGATCGGGTTCATTTCCGAGCCCTGGCTGGGCCGCTCAAGGACATTCAGAGACTTGTGCCGAAGTCACTCCTGTGTTGTCTTGGCTGAGGGTCGTTGTCCTGTTGGAAGGTGAACCTTCACCCCAGTCTGAGGTCCTGAGCGTTCTGGAGCAGGTTTTCATCAAGGATCTCTCTGTATTATGCTCCATTCAATCTTGGTTTCATCAGACCAGAGAATCTTGTTTTTAGTTTTTAGTAGCCTTATGGAAAACTCCAAGCGGGCTGTCATGTGTATTTTACTGAGGAGTGGCTTCCGTCTGGCCACTCTACCATGAAGGCCTGTTAGGTTCTCCCATCTCCACAGAGGAACTCTAGTACTCTATCAGAGTGACCATCGGGTTCTTGGTCAACTCCCTGATTGCTCAGTTTTGCCAGGCAACCAGCACTAGAAGGAGTCTTGGTGGTTCCAAACTTCTATTTAAGAATGATGGAAGCAACTGGTATTGGGGACCTTCAATGCTGTAGAATTGATTTGGTACTCTTCCCCAGATCTGTGCCTCAACACAATCCTGTCTCTGAGCTGTACAGACAATTTCTTCAACCTCATGGCTTGGTTTTTGCTCTGACATGCACTGTCAACTGTGGGACCTTATATAGACAGGAGTGTGCCTTTCCAAATCATGTCCAATCAATTGACTTTACAACAGGTGGACTCCAATCAAGTTGTATAACCATCTCAAGGATGAGCAATGGAAACAGGATGCATCTGAGCTCAATTGCGAGTCTCTTAGCAAGGAGTCTGAATACTTGTATAAATAAGATATTTCTCTTTTATTTTTATTTGCAAAAATGTCTAAAAACATGTTTTTGCTTCGTCATTATGGGGTGTTGTGTGTAGATTGATGAGGATTTTATTTTATTTAATCCATGTAACGCTCTGGGTGTCGTGGGTGTGGAGTCATACGCAGGAAACAGAGAGTTCAATACTGTGCTATTTAATGCACTCGCGAAACACTGGGTGCTCAAAGACAAATGCCCCAAACACGGGGGACGAAAACAGTACAGCAGAATACACGACCAGGAACAAACACGTTCGTCTACTTTATACACGAAGGTTACAATAATTCATCCCGCACAAAGAAACAGCCCAACTAATTATTAACTAACATGTGCTAACAATAAACATACAAGGAGGGGCCGGAATGAAAATCAGTGGCCGGCGACGACGACCGCCGAGCGCCACCCGAACGGGAAGGGGAGCCACCCTCGGTCGGACTCGTGACAATCCATTTTAGATAAGACTGTAACTTAACAAAATGTGGAAAAGGTCAAGGGGTCTGAATGCTTTCCGAAGGCACTGTATATCATACTGAAACACTCCTTAGTATTGTTCAGCAGATCAACAACCAAAAACACTCCCCAACCCTCCTACCCCATTAAACTGTATCTATATCATGCTAGTTCAAGTGTGTGCAGACTGAGAGTATAATGTGAAGCTTGGTTATGTCAGATTCACTGTAAGAGCTTTCATTCCCAAACCACTGCAGAGGAAGAGCTGTAAAGGATCACGGTTCAGGTGTGTGCAGACTGACGGAGTATAATGAAGAACGGTGTGTAGAAGGACGACAGTGTGGTAATTGTGGTGGGGAATCACGATCCTGAGTTCCTGGAGTGTCCTGTAAGGGTGAAGGAGATTAAGGTGTCAAAATATAGAGCGGCCAATCGAATCTCCTATGCTGAGGCAAATTAAAATAATTGATTAAACAAGTGATGCTTGTGAAGGTGTGGTGGTGGACTCACCACAGCCTGTAGTAAATGTTTACTACCAGTCAAAAGATACCCGGTCTGTTAAAAAGGTGGATTTTGTGGCGTTCATTGCCACAGTTATAAACTGTATGGCTCAAGTCTCAAAGAAGTTGATTTTGTGGCATTCATTTCCACAGTTATAAACTGTACGGCTCAAATCTCTAAGAAACTGGACATTATTGTGGTGTTCATTTCCAGTTATAAACTGTACGGCTCAAATCTCTAAGAAACTGGACATTATTGTGGCTGCGGCAGAAAAGTTTCAGGGACTTTTAAGGATTTTACAACGAAAGACTTGCCGGAACACGGCCCGCCCTCCCAGGATCCCTTGGGCTTGATCTTATCTGCTGTTTGACACGGCCCGCCCTCCCAGGATCCCTTGGGCCCGATCTTATCTGCTGTTTGATTCAGTTGTTCTGGGGGGAATCCTGTTTCCATCCCGCACAGTAGGCGGCGGGATGCACATTATTTTGTGAAATTAAGCAATTAGGCCCGAGGAGGTGTGGTATATGGCCAATAAACCACGGCTAAGGGCTGTTCTTAAGCACGACGCAACGTGGAGTGCCTCGACGCAGACCTTAGCCGTGGTATATTGGCCATATATCACAAACCCCTGAGGTGCCTTATTGCGATTATGAACTGGTTACCAACGTAATTAGAGCAGTAAAACTAAATGGTTTGTCATACCTGTGGTATACGGTCTGATATACCATGGCTTTGAGCCAATCAGAATTCAGGGCTCAATAGGGGGATGTTTCCTTTTTTATTTTACTGAGTGTTAGATGGGATAGGGTATTTGTGTATTTTTTCCAAGCGCAGTATAAGGGAGTTATACTCCAGTCCAGTAGGTGGCGGTAATGCAGCATTTACTGGATGCCAACCGCCGTCAAACCTCATCGAAGAAGAAGCAGCCATGATTGGTTGAGATATTAATGGGGTTTGGACATTCATGAGAAAGACTCCATTCTTTCGCTCAAGGCTTCTCTGTCAAATGGGACCTCCCGCTCTCTGTTACCGTGGAGATTTGAAAGATCCATTGGATATATAAACATGTTCATCATGGACAACATGCAACGTGTAGCTACAGGTCTCAATGATAATGATTGGATATATAAACATGTTCATCATGGACAACATGCCACGTGTAGCTACAGGTCTCAATGATAATGATTGGATATATAAACATGTTCATCATGGACAACATGCAACGTGTAGCTACAGGTCTCAATGATAATGATGGTGATTTCAGCATGTCAACCTCGTTAAGGGGAAACACCATTGTTTAGATGAATGCCAGCAAAGCCACGACACTATAACTGTAAACCAAACATTAAATATGAACTATAAACGGTGACAAACGGTTGCCACACAAACTTTTAGGGTCTACACATGAATCTGTCACAAAGAGTGGAGCTGATGGCCGACGAGCTTCAATAAGGATAAGAACCGCATTCTCCTTCAATAAAAATAATGAATGTCGACATGAGTTTTAACTTTAAGCCAAAACACACACACACACATTATTACATTCACAAATTATTGTTCTTTTATAATTAACACTTAGCTCTTAAGTATAGGTAACTACAAGAAAATGAGCTGCGATGAGGCCTATTCGTTCAGCAATTCCGAAAATGGGACAGCGACAGAAATTCAGATGATGTTTAGGCCTCACAGAGAAAGACAGAAACCCAGACTCAGCGGTTAGCCTACTATTTGAAGTATTTTATTAGGCTAAAAAGGAATGAATCATCTTCACTCTGGGTTATGAAAAGAGAACAGAATGAATCATCTGCACTATGGGTTACGAAAACAGAACAGAATGAATCATCTTCACTCTGGTTATGAAAAGAGAACAGAATGAATCATCTGCACTATGGGTTACGAAAACAGAACAGAATGAATCATCTTCACTGTGGGTTATGAAAAGAGAACAGAATGAATCATCTTCACTCTGGGTTACGAAAAGAGAACAGAATGAATCATCTTCACTCTGGGTTATGAAAAGAGAACAGACTGAATCATCTTCACTCTGGGTTACGAAAAGAGAACAGGACGATACAATCACGAGGATTCACTTTTATAGACAGACAGACGCACTGAAAAAGCATTGGGAAAACAACCCCTCGCAATACGAGCTGGAATTACAAGGGTCTATTAAACTGAACTTTTTGATGAACAAAAATATTTGAATGGGAAGAGACTGTCACTGGCAAACATGGTTACGAGGAAGGGATACTATAATATAATGTGTTGTTTGGTGTCTATCTCACCACCATCATGGAGAAAATCACAAGAGATAATTCAAACACAAAAAAGTAAAGAAAAACAATTAAATGCATCATTCTTACATTACCTAAAATGATTAATAAGCTACTAATGAGATAGACCTATATAAGCAATATAACAATGCAGATGTACAAACTATGGCAAAAAGCTCTGGCCACATTCAGCACAGCTGTAAGGTTTCTCTCCTGTATGAACTCTATTGTGCATTTTAAAGGTCTGATGATCTTGCTTAAAAGACAGAACATGGGTAAGGTTTCTCCCCATGTGTCTCATTTGTGTGTCCAGAGGTGTTGTTTCATGAGGTCTGCTCGTCTAAAACTTTTCCCACATACAGGACAGCTGTACGATTATCTCTCCTGTGTGCACTGTCATTTTGTCTTTTTCAGATCAAATAACCGTTGCCAGTCTGTCCCACACACAGAGCAACTGTATCTCTGAGCTTTGAGATTCCCCTAGGTTTCTTTAGGTTCTCCTGATGTAGAGGTTCTCCCCTCCGAACTCTCGTCTGTGTGAATGAGACAACATAGGTTAGAAGGTTCAGTGCAGTGATGTGATGTCCTGTCTTTTATACACATTTACACACAAAATACTGTTTATTTTAAATTATGATAATACCCTTTTAGCGTAAGTGCTGTTTGAATTTTGAAATTTCAATCTGTTTTGGTGGGATGGAATTTTGGCCTGTCTGGTGACATCACCAGGCGGTAATGTAGTTAACAGACCAATAAGAAAGAGAGTTCCAAACCTCTCTGCTAATAACAGCTCATTTTCAGTTTTCCTCCTCCCTACTCAGACAACTCCCAGACAGTCCTAGCAAAATTCTTGCTTGAGATGTTGCTTGTTTGTCGTTGACCATTTTAATTGAAAACAATCACAGCAAGGTACTTCATTTTTACCCAGAAATGATTTCACAAAAAATGGCTGCATTGGATTTTTAAATCAAAGAGTGATGTTCATGCTTCCACTTACCGAGACGATGAAGATCCCAACCAACCTCTTCTCCATCTGAATTAATCAGACCACCAACTTCCTCATCTTCTCCCTCCCGCTCTCCTTCAATTGTAACAGGGTTTTGAAACTCAACAGGTGGTAAACCAACATGAGTTTTCTGGTGTCTCTGAAGTTTTTGAGAACTAATGAAGCTCTGGCCGCATTTAGTGCAGCTGTAAGGTTTCTCTCCTGTATGATATCTGTGGTGGACTTTAAGGCCTGCTAATCTTACAAAACTCTTATTGCAGACAGGGCAAGGGTGTCGTTTCTCTCCAGTGTGCACTGACTGGTGGTCTTCAAGATACCCCTTCTCACTGAAACACTTCCCACACACAGAACAGTAGTGAGGTTTCCCTGCGTGTTGCAGAGAGTGGTCCTTTAGCTGATCTGGACGGCTGAAACCCTTCCCACACACAGAACAGTGGTGGGGTTTCCCTGCGTGTTGCAGAGAGTGGTCCTTTAACTGATCTGGACGGCCAAAACCCTTCCCACACACAGAGCAGGAGTAAGGTTTCTCTTCCGCGTGTAACCACTGGTGCCTTTTCAAGGCTGAGGCGAAACCAAACCTCTTGTCACATTTGGAGCAGACGTAAGGTTTCTCTCCAGTGTGCACTTTCTGGTGGTCTTGAAGATGTCTTTTTACACGGAACTGCTTTCCACACACAGAGCAAGGGTATGGCTTTTCTCCTGTGTGTATTCTCATATGTATTAGCAGTGATGATAGCTTTTGGCAATCTCTTCCGCACACTGAACAGCAGTGAGAGCTCTTTGCTGTGTGATTCTCCTGTTTTTTTTTAGGTTCTCCTGATGTAGAGTGACTCACTTCCCTGTCAGTGCAGTGGTTATGTCTCTCTGCTGTGGGATAAGATGGGATGGATAAACTATGTGAAAATGTGGAATTGTCACCATAGTTTTTTTCCCGTTGAATAACTGAAAGTAATATAAATAATTATTAATAAAACATTTTTGCAATTCAAGCCCTTACAGAATGAGTCCCTTAAACTTACCAAAAGCAGGATCCTCGTCCTCCTCTTTCACTTTGATATCCAGTGGTGGTGTAAAACCACACTCTTCTACAGACACTTGACTCTCTCCTGTGTGTGTTCTCTGGTGTTTGGTAAGATTTGACGATGAAGAGAAACTCTCCCCACACACGGAGCAACTGTACAGCTTCTCTCCTGTGTGCACCGTCTGGTGTTTTTTCAGGTTTCCTTTGTCACTGAATTGCTTCCCGCAGACAGAGCAGGAGTAAGGTTTTTCTCCCGTGTGAGTTCTCATGTGTATTTGTAGTTTTGATAACTTCTGACAGTTTTTTCCACACACTGTACAGCAGTGAATCTTCTTAACTGTGTGATTCCCCTGGTGTTGTTCAGGTAATCCTGATGTAGAGGGACTTCCTTCAGTCTCAGAGCAGTGGTCAGGTCTCTCTGCTGTGGGTTAAGATGGGATGGATAAACCATGTGTAATGTGGAACTATATATTTTTTTCCCCTTTGAACAACTGAAAGTAACGCAATGATTGGTTTAAAAATAAAAAAAAGTTTGGCAATTCATGCCCTTACAGAATAAGTCCCTTTAACTTACCAAAAGCAGGATCCTCTTCCTCCTCTTTCACTATGATAACCAGTGCTGGTGTAAAACCATGACTCTCTCCTGTGTGTGTTCTCTGGTGATTGGTAAGAATTGACGATGAAGAGAAACTCTCCCCGCACACGGCGCAACTGTACAGCTTCTCTCCTGTGTGCACTGTCTGGTGTTTTTTCAGGTTTCCTTTGTCACTGAATTGCTTCCCGCAGACAGAGCAGGAGTAAGGTTTTTCTCCCGTGTGAGTTCTCATGTGTATTTGTAGTTTTGATAACTTGTGACAGTTTTTTCCACACACTGAACAAAAGTGAATCTTCTTAGCTGTGTGATTCCCCTGGTGTTGTTCAGGTAGTCCTGATGTAGAGGGACTCCCTTCGCTGTCAGAGCAGTGGTCATGTCTCTCTGCTGTGGGATAAGATGGGATGGATAAACTATGCGAAAATGTGGAACTAACTATATATTTTTCCCTTCGAATAACAAAGTATTACAAAGTTTGATAAAAACAAATGTTTTGCAATTCAAGCCCTTACAGAATAAGTACCTTAAACTTACCAAAAGCAGGATCCTCGTCCTCCTCTTTCACTATGATATCCAGTGGTGGTGTAAAACCACACTCTTCTACAGACACTTGACTCTCTCCTGTGTGTGTTCTCTGGTGATTGGTAAGAATTGACGATGAAGAGAAACTCTCACCGCACACGGAGCAACTGTACAGCTTCTCTCCTGTGTGCAAGGTCTGGTGTTTTTTCAGGTTTCCTTTCTCACTGAATTGTTTCCCGCAGACAGAGCAGGAGTAAGGTTTTTCTCCTGTGTGAGTTCTCATGTGTATTTGTAGTTTTGATAACTTCTGACAGTTTTTTCCACACACTGAACAAAAGTGAATTTTCTTAGCTGTGTGATTCCCCTGGTGTTGTTCAGGTAGTCCTGTTGTAGAGGGACTCCCTTCACTCTCAGAGCAGTGGTCAGGTCTCTCTTCTGTGGTCAAGACATAAATATGGATTAACTCAAATTAGTCAACACCCTGACTAAGTCAAAATGTTTGTTCCTGAGGAAACAGAAAATAAATAAATATTGTAAATTTATAGGGTCCATACTTTTCTCGAAAAATGCTACATGTTAGCTTTTCCCATGAGATAACCTGGCACAGTTAGCCCTAAGCTAACCACCACAGGGATATTTTAAACCTCCAAATCAAGGCTGTTCCACTTAAAATCTAATTAAATGTTATTGGTCGTGAACACAGTATTCTGCCGTTGTTATAGCAGGTGATGTTTCTAGCTCCAACAGTGCAGTGTTACCAAACAATACAGTTTGGTGGGATTTGTATGTATGTATCAGAACAGTCTGGAATATATTAATATTTTTTTTATTTGACCTTTATTTAACTAGGCAAGTCAGTTAAGAACAAATTCTTATTTTCAATGACGGCCTAGGAACAGTGGGTTAACTGCCTGTTCAGGGTCAGAACGATAGATTTGTACCTTGTCAGCGCGGGGGTTTGAACTTGCAACCTTCCGGTTACTAGTACAACTCTCTAACCACTAGGCTACCCTGCCGCCCCATATATATATATATATATAATGGTGTGTATAGACAGTAAGGTCAGTATATGAATAGAAAAGGTGTGTACAGCAGCAGTTAAATAGGTATATACATATGAACTCGGTAAAACAGTATATAAACATAATTGCACATCATCTGCACATCACTCCAGTATTAATGCTAAGTTGTAATTATTTTGCCTCTATGGCCTACCTCACTTTTTAAATTATTATTATTTGTTATTATTTTATTTCACCATTCTTTAACCAGGTGGCCAGTTGAGAACAAGTTCTCATTTACAACTGCGACCTGGCAAAAATAAAGCAAAGCAGTGTGACACAAACAACAACACAGAGTTACACATGGAATAAACAAACAATTGAGCAATTAAAACACTGGAGTGAAGAAGATGCAGAAGATGAATTTGCAAGTAGAGATACTGGGGTGCAAAGGAGCAAAAAAATATATGTATGGGGATGAGGTAGTTGGATGGGCTATTTACAGATGGGCTATGTACAGGTGCAATGATCTGTAAGATGCTCTGACAGCTGATGCTTAAAGTTAGTGAGTATATGAGTCTCCAGCTCCAGTGATTTCTGCAATTCGTTCCAGTCAATGGCAGCAGGGAACTGGAAGGATAGGCGGCCAAAGGAGGAATTGGCTCTTGGGGGTGAGGAACAGCGAACGGAGGAAATGTCATGCTGAAACTGGAAAGGGCCTTCACCAAACTGCCACAAAGTTAGAAGCACAGAATCGTCTAGAATGTTATTGTATGCTGTAGCTCTAAGATTTCCCTTCGCTGGAACTAAAGGAGCCTAGCCCGAACCATGAAAAACAGCCCCAGACTGTTATTCCTCCTCCACCAAACTTTACAGTTGGCACTATGCATTCGGGCGTGATTCATCAATCCAGAAAACGCGTTGGCACTGCTCCAGAGTCCAATGGCAGCGAGCCTTACACCACTCCAACCGACGCTTGACATTGTGATCTTAGGCTCATGGAAACTCATTTCATGAAGCTCCCGACAAACCGTTATTGTGCTGAAGTTACTTCCAGAGGCAGTTTTGGAACTCGGTAGTGAGTGTTTTGTGTGAGCTTGTGTGGCCTACCACTTTGCGGCTGAGCCGTTGTTGCTCCTAGATGTTTGCACTTCACAATAACAGCACTTACAGTTGATCGAGGCAGTTGAGCTCTTCAGTACGGGTCATTCTATTACCAATGTGACGCATGTCCACATACACTACGTGGACAAAAGTATCTTACTCAATGGAAGGACTAAGTTTAATCCAGATCCGATGTGGGTATTTATTGACTATTATGTCAATCCTACAAATCAAAAGGGCCCATTTGGATTCAATCAATGAGATTCATTTCTCAGAGATTAAATGTAATTTCAACAAAATAATAATGTTGCAGGAAAGCGAATCTTATCTGTTACCAACTACAGATGCAATTTCATCAGAATCATTGTGATGGTGGTTGTCATGGCTACCTGAAATGACATGGAATGATTCAAGGGGTAAACAAAACGTGTGACTATTTTACAGCTATTATCGGTCACTGTCCTGTGTTTTTATTCCATAAACAATGAACCTTTTATTGAATTAAACAGATGGTCACACTATCTGTAGATGGACTATCTAAACGAATAGTGTGTCCATCTGTACAGCAGCTACAGATGGACTATCCGTTGCTTAGCAACTGCCTCCCACGGTTACAGTTATGTTTAGAATAAGGGTACGGTTAGGGTTATGTTTAGAATAAGGGTACGGTTAGGGTTATGTTTAGAATAAGGGTACGGTTAGGGTTATGTTTAGAATAAGGGTACGGTTAAGGTTATGTTTAGAATAAGGGTACGGTTAAGGTTATGTTTAGAATAAGGGTACGGTTAGGGTTATGTTTAGAATAAGGGTACGGTTAAGGTTATGTTTAGAATAAGGGTACGGTTAAGGTTATGTTTAGAATAAGGGTACGGTTAAGGTTATGTTTAGAATAAGGGTACGGTTAAGGTTATGTTTAGAATAAGGGTACGGTTAAGGTTATGTTTAGAATAAGGGTACGGTTAAGGTTATGTTTAGAATAAGGGTACGGTTAAGGTTATGTTTAGAATAAGGGTACGGTTAAGGTTATGTTTAGAATAAGGGTACGGTTAAGGTTATGTTTAGAATAAGGGTACGGTTAAGGTTATGTTTAGAATAAGGGTACGGTTAAGGTTATGTTTAGAATAAGGGTACGGTTAAGGTTATGTTTAGAATAAGGGTACGGTTAGGGTTATGTTTAGAATAAGGGTAAGGTTAGGGTTATGTTTAGAATAAGGGTAAGGTTAGGGTTATGTTTAGAATAAGGGTAAGGTTGGGGTTATGTTTAGAATAAGGGTATGGTCAGGGTTATGTTTAGAATAAGGGTAAGGTTAGGGTTATGTTTAGAATAAGGGTACGGTTAGGGTTATGTTTAGAATAAGGGTACGGTTAGGGTTATGTTTAGAATAAGGGTAAGGTTAGGACTAGTAGATAGTTTGCTCAGCTGGTAGGTCATGGCACTTCTAACGCCAGGGTTGTGGGTTCAATTCCCACGGAGGACCCGTACAACAACAACAAGGTTTGAAAATATATGCGCTCACTAACTGTAAGTCGCTCTGGATCAGAGAGTCTGCTAAATGACTCACTAACTGTAAGTCGCTCTGGATCAGAGAGTCTGCTAAATGACTCACTAACTGTAAGTCGCTCTGGATCAGAGAGTCTGTTAAATGACTCACTAACTGTAAGTCGCCTGTTAAGGCTATGGCAGAATACTGCCCCCGTTGGAGAAATGCGTGCCCATGGTAAACAGAAAAAAAATCTGTCAAAAATTGCTAATATATGCAATTAAAAATTATTATTGAATAGAAAACACTCTAAAGCTTCTAAAACCGTTTAAATTATGTCTGTAAGTAAAGCAGAACTCTCAGGGCACTCATTCTCCCAAACTCTCTCTTGTCATCCAAAAAGTTGGCCCAACTTTGACGTCATCGCCCCCACCCTTCCCAAGCACCTACAGTCCTGGGAACAGTTCCTATGCCTTCACCGCGGTGTCCGCTTTCAATGGGGCTTCTCATTGTGTGAATCGAGCGCTCACGAGAGTAATGACGGGCCAAAACCTTTCGGTCGCGCGAGAAAACAGGTTACTCTCATGCGCATTCTGCTGCTGTGGTGTCTTTCTTCCAAGATTGATTAAACGATGCGTGTGTTTCTCTTTGTCCTGAGAATTGCTGTGAAGCTATATAACATGCTAACGCTGTGTTCTGAACCAAGTTTGACAAGTTTAGTCGACATATAATATGTAATTTCAACGTTTTGGTGCGAACTAACTTTACTTTTTGGCTGCATTTCAACCGAAATATGTCGTGTTTGATAACCGAAAGACACAGACTTCAAAACTAAAGCTGTTTTTGGTAAGTATAAACCCTTCCAGGTCTTCTGATGGAAGAACAGCAAAGGTAAGGGAACATTTATGTGTTAAATTTGGGTTTCTGTGGACTCCGAGATAGAGGAGCCAAAATGCTAATTCCTGAGCGCCGACTCACATTATAGCCCAGTGAACGAAATCTGTAAAGTTAAAAATAAATGTAACACAGCGATTGCATTTAGAAGAAGTGTATCTTTCTATATATATGTAGAACATGCATATTTAGTCAAAGTTTATGTTGTGTATTCCATGTTAGCTGACGGCGTGTGCAGAAGCCATCGTCATTTCTCCGGACATTTGAGTAGCATTTTTTTAACATGGCGTCATTGTAAACAGAGATTTATGGATATTTATGGCATATTATTGAAAAAAACATAAATGTACTGTGTAACATGTAATATTACTGTCATCTGATGAAGATTTCAAAAGGTTAGTGAAATTATTTTCTTTTAATCCTGCGTTTGGTGATTGCATATTTTGTTCAATTTGGCTATGGAAATTAGCTGTGTCTTCGGTGTGTATTCCATGGTGGTTTGACATAAATATGTGCTATGTTTTCGCCGTAAAACATTTTAGAAATCTGACTTGGTGGCTAGATGAACAAGGTGTTTATCTTTCATTTGAGCTATTGGACTTGTTAATGTGTGGAGGTTAAATATTTCTAAGAATATTTTTGCGTTCTGTGCGCCATTGTGTCAGTTGAGCAGTGGGGGAGGGTACCCCTAGAGGGACATGTGGGGCCATGTAGTTAGGACTAGTAGATAGTTTGCTCAGCTGGTAGGTCATGGCACTTCTAATGCCAGGGTTGTGGGTTCAATTCCCACGGAGGACCCGTACAACAACAAGGTTTGAAAATATATGCGCTCACTAACTGTAAGTCGCTCTGGATCAGAGAGTCTGCTAAATGACTCACTAACTGTAAGTCGCTCTGGATCAGAGAGTCTGCTAAATGACTCACTAACTGTAAGTCGCTCTGGATCAGAGAGTCTGCTAAATGACTCACTAACTGTAAGTCGCTCTGGATCAGAGAGTCTGCTAAATGACTCACTAACTGTAAGTCGCTCTGGATCAGAGAGTCTGCTAAATGACTCACTAACTGTAAGTCGCTCTGGATCAGAGAGTCTGCTAAATGACTCACTAACTAAGTCGCTCTGGATCAGAGAGTCTGCTAAATGACTCACTAACTGTAAGTCGCTCTGGATCAGAGAGTCTGTTAAATGACTCACTAACTGTAAGTCGCTCTGGATCAGAGAGTCTGTTAAATGACTCACTAACTGTAAGTCGCTCTGGATCAGAGAGTCTGCTAAATGACTCACTAACTGTAAGTCGCTCTGGATCAGAGAGTCTGCTAAATGACTACAATGTAAATGTATTAGTTGACATGCTACTGATGTCTTTAGAGAATCTACAGGTGGATTATCCAAATAAAGTGTTACCAATTAACCTGCTATATATAAAATGGAACTGTATAATCTCTGAGATGTAATTAATGAAGCATGTTTATTTACCAGTATCATCCACGTCCCAGTCTTCCTCCTCTTTGACTACAATGTTAAATCTGGGTATTTCACTGCAGGTGTCGATGTCTCTATGGTTAGAGTCAGGAACCAGTGACTCCGGAGGGTTGGGTTCAGTGGAGCAGGAGAGAGGGGGGTTGGATGGGTCAGCAGAATCCTAAAACAAAGAATAAGATTGAATTAGTTATATATACCCATCAGAACCCAAAATATAAACTTGTTTTACTCCGATGTTTGTAAACAAAGTAAATGTAAACAAACACTATTTAACCCCAAAACATAGTTACAACTATTATTGTCATATCATGGATGGTCAGTCCTTGCATCAATAGCTCTGTTTATGAATCTGAGAGTGGTTACTTTTCTTCAGGCCACCTCTCAGCTTTTTATTGGCTTCTAAGAGGGGAGGCAAGACCCTTTGTGATCGTTTCAACTACTAATTGAAGCTTTAATACTTAGCTAAATGAATGATCTAACTAGCTAATACTTTAGGCATAGCCATCCCGACTGGTTTAGCATTAGTTATAGTCATTCTCACCTCATTCATCGTGAATTCTTCAGAAATAGTTTCCTATGAAAGAGTTGGGTCACTGAATTAAACTAAAGCAGATTCTTCTCAAATCCCCGACAGTTCACCACGAGGTCACATTATCTAGCGGATTACTTTCCATACAACTCAGATAGCTAACTAGCTAGGCCAACGGTAGCTAGATAATTTACTTTCCTAGACCAGATAGCAAAACTATATGAAATGGTCGTTGAAAATATCGCTAGCTCCACGTATATAGTCCGAGTTGGGCAAAATCCAAGTCTAATTTAAACGACATCAAATGATATCAGACACATTTCAGACACTACTAAACTAAGCTAGCTAGCTATCAACATAAGCATCTTCTTTCTTCCAGGCCAGCTTCCGGGTTAGATTCTTCTGTCAATCCGCATTACGGCAAAACAGCAGAAGGCTCTACGGGACACTAGCTTGTTACTATCGTTACAGTTTGATAGAAACCTGAGGAATTATTGACAATATTTACCTGTACACTAAATAATATATGCATGGTTAGCTACCAGCTAGCTACATTAGTGTTTTCCTCCTTCCGGCCTAACTTCCGGTCCATACGAGGCTCTGCTGCCGACTCATTCTGCGGTACCGCCACCACCAGTTCATCTTTTTCTATGGTATCATGGCGGTCCGCAAACAAACGTTTATTTGCATGTCGCCACCTACTGTGCTGGAATGTACGATCAATCATGATCTGACCAATTCTGCACAACCATGAAAAAAACATAACCAAATACTAACTTCTACCACCCCCCTCCCCTCCCCCCAAAAACACTCCCCAACCCTCCTACCCCATTAAACTGTATCTATATCATGCTGAACCCCCCCCCCCCCCCCTTAGTATTGTTCAGCAGGTTAAGAACCATTTCAAATGTAACATCTGTTACCCCCCAATATCTCTTTTGCCGTCTCCACAGTAACCTTCAATCTGGCATTTCTTCTTTCCACAGCCCGAGTCGTATTGATAGTCTTACCAATAAAAGCTACGAAGTCAACTTTATTCATTATTCGAAGTGTCCTTTGACACCAGACATTTAAGAGAGCAAGATTTCTGAACAGGCTTCCAAACCAGCAGAAACACAACCAACCTTAGGTACAGTTGTTCTATAAGTCTTCACTGTAGTTCCACAAATCTGTCTTAACAGCCTCTGCATACTATACATCATGACTCATTCTATCATCTCTGAGCCTCTCTAGCCTCTCTCTACCTGGCATTGTGGGAGAATTATATACATGATTTGATAACAAAAGAGAAAAGGTACACTTATGGGTTCATTCCCTGTTCTGGTAAAATGCATTTTCTATTGTATAGGGCAGGAAGCAGTTAAAGGCCATAGGGGACACTAAAAATGCAGACACATAGACGCTTAAGACCAGCTGGGCATACAAGGATCAATGAGGTTGTCTAAGGACGGGGTCAGTCAAATGACCAACTGATGGATTGCAGGCATCAATCACATCACAGGGGACACAAGTCTGTTTGATCTTAGACAACCATATGAAGTGAAGGCGACCAGGGCAGCTGAACACACTAAAAACTAGAGACACATACAAAAGGGACACAGAGTTAATTACAGAGCCAAAGCATAGGGCTGTAAAATAGAGGAATGTATAGTATTTTTAGTATAGCTGGACACGCTAGAAACTGAGGAGACACAGTCTACTGATCCTAGATATTACACAAACAAAATAATGTATTTAGCTAAGTGCAGGAACAGGAAGGGTCTTGTAATCTGGCCGAAAGCAGATGTGGGCGTTACTGGGCTGAACAAGCAGGACGAACAGATTGGAATGTAAGGGTATTTGCATTGGGGGATGAACTGATAATGTATGCAAGGAGATAAAAAGGAGAGCGAGAGCTCTGGAGGTGGTGGGTCCTGCGGGGCTCTCCGGCTTGTAATATGGGTGTATTAAAAGTCTATCATTGAATTCAAAGTTCTTGGTCGTGTCATGTTTGAATCGATTGGCCACTACAGCATCTACCAAATGCTGCACTATATTTGTCACATCCTCCCGAATACAACAGGTGTAGTTGACCTTACCGTGAAATGCTTACTTACAAGCCCCTAACCTAACAATGTAGTTCAAGAAAAATATTTACAAAATAAACTAAAGTTGAAAAAATTATTCAAAAAGAAAGAAAATGACATAACAATAACGAGGCTATTTACAGGGGATACCGGTACAGAGTCAATGTGGAGGCTATATACAGGGGATACCGGTACAGAGTCAATGTGGAGGCTATATACAGGGGGTACCGGTACAGAGTCAATGTGGAGGCTATATACAGGGGGTACCGGTACAGAGTCAATGTGGAGGCTATATACAGGGGGTACCGGTACAGAGTCAATGTGGAGGCTATATACAGGGGATACCGGTACAGAGTCAATGTGGAGGCTATTTACAGGGGATACCGGTACAGAGTCAATGTGGAGGCTATATACAGGGGGTACCGGTACAGAGTCAATGTGGAGGCTATATACAGGGGATACCGGTACAGAGTCAATGTGGAGGCTATATACAGGGGGTACCGGTACAGAGTCAATGTGGAGGCTATATACAGGGGATACCAGTACAGAGTCAATGTGGAGGCTATATACAGGGGATACCGGTACAGAGTCAATGTGGAGGATATATACAGGGGGTACCGGTACAGAGTCAATGTGGAGGCTATATACAGGGGATACCGGTACAGAGTCAATGTGTCAATGTGGAGGCTATATACAGGGGATACCGGTACAGAGTCAATGTGTCGGCTATATACAGGGGATACCGGTACAGAGTCAATGTGTCAATGTGGAGGCTATATACAGGGGGTACCGGTACAGAGTCAATGTGGAGGCTATATACAGGGGTACCGGTACAGAGTCAATGTGGAGGCTATATACAGGGGGTACCGGTACAGAGTCAATGTGGAGGCTATATACAGGGGATACCGGTACAGAGTCAATGTGGAGGCTATATACAGGGGATACCGGTACAGAGTCAATGTGGAGGTTATATACAGGGGATACCGGTACAGAGTCAATGTGGAGGCTATATACAGGGGATACCGGTACAGAGTCAATGTGGAGGCTATTTACAGGGGATACCGGTACAGAGTCAATGTGGAGGCTATATACAGGGGGTACCGGTACAGAGTCAATGTGGGGGTTATATACAGGGGGTACCGGTACAGAGTCAATGTGGGGGTTATATACAGGGGATACCGGTACAGAGTCAATGTGGGGGTTACAGGTTAGTCAAGGTCATTTGTACATGCAGGTAGGGGCAAAGTGACTATGCATAGATAATAAGCAGCGAGTAGCAGCAGTGTAAAATAATGGAGGGGGGGTCAATGTAAATAGTTCGGGAGGTCATTGTAAATAGTTTGGGAGGTCATTTGATTCATTGTTCAGCAGTCTTATGGCTTGGTGGTAGAAGCTGATCAGGAGCCTCTTGGACATAGACTTGGCACACCAGTACCACTTTCCATGCGGTAGCAGAGAGAACAGTCTATGACTCGGGTGACCGGAGTCTTTGACAATTTTTTGGGCCTTCCTCTGACACAGCCTAGTATAAACAGTACCAGTCAAAAGTTTGAACACGCCAACTTATTCAACCTGTCAAATATCAGTGACGACACAGTGAGGACCTGTTTATAGATCTTGCTCACATCGGCTACAGAAAGTGTGATCACACAGTAGTCAGGAACAGCTGGTGCTCTCATGCATGCTTCAGTGTTGCCCCGCTCCTTGAAAGCGGCAGCTCTAGCCTTTAGCTCGGTGCGGATGTTACCTGTAATCCATGGCTTCTGGTTGGGACATGTATGTACAGTCACTGTGTACAGTCTGTGCTAGCAAAACAGTCCTGTAGCGTAGAATCTGCGTCCTCTGACCACTTACGTATTGAGCGAGTCACGGGTACTTCCTGCTTTAGTTTTAGCTTGTAAGCAGGAATCAGGAGGATAGAATTATGGTTAGATTTGCCAAATGTTGTATTTGTATTTATTAGGGATCCCCATTAGCTGCTGCCAAGGTAGCTACTCTTCCTGGGGTTTATTAGGGATCCCCATTAGCTGCTGCCAAGGTAGCTACTCTTCCTGGGGTTTATTAGGGATCCCCATTAGCTGCTGCCAAGGTAGCTACTCTTCCTGGGGTTTATTAGGGATCCCCATTAGCTGCTGCCAAGGTAGCTACTCTTCCTGGGGTTTATTAGGGATCCCCATTAGCTGCTGCCAAGGTAGCTACTCTTCCTGGGTTTATTAGGGATCCCCATTAGCTGCTGCCAAGGTAGCTACTCTTCCTGGGGTTTATTAGGGATCCCCATTAGCTGCTGCCAAGGTAGCTACTCTTCCTGGGGTTTATTAGGGATCCCCATTAGCTGCTGCCAAGGCAGCTACTCTTCCTGGGGTTTATTAGGGATCCCCATTAGCTGCTGCCAAGGCAGCTACTCTTCCTGGGGTTTATTAGGGATCCCCATTAGCTGCTGCCAAGGTAGCTACTCTTCCTGGGGTTTATTAGGGATCCCCATTAGCTGCTGCCAAGGTAGCTACTCTTCCTGGGGTCCAAACACACCAAAGCATCCAGATTACATATAAAACAAAATATAAAACAGTGAACTATGTTTATACTGAATTAACTATTTTATTTTATTTCACCTTTATTTAACCAGGTAGGCAAGTTGAGAACAAGTTCTCATTTACAATTGCGACCTGGCCAAGATAAAGCAAAGCTGTTCGACACATACAACAACACAGTTACACATGGAGTAAAACAAACATACAGTCAATAATACAGTATAAACAAGTCTATATACGATGTGAGCAAATGAGGTGAGATAAGGGAGGTAAAGGCAGAAAAAGGCCATGGTGGCAAAGTAAATACAATATAGAAAGTAAAACACTGGAATGGTTGATTTGCAGTGGAAGAATGTGCAAAGTAGAGATGGAAATAATGGGGTGCAAAGTAGCTAAATAAATAAAGTAGGGAAAGAGGTAGTTGTTTGGGCTAAATTATAGATGGGCTCTGTACAGGTGCAGTAATCTGTGAGCTGCTCGAACAGCTGGTGAGGGAGATAAGTGTTTCCAGTTTCAGAGATTTTTGTAGTTTGTTCCAGTCATTGGCAGCAGAGAACTGGAAGCAGAGGCGGCCAAAGGAAGAATTGGCTTTGGGGGTGACCAGAGAGATATACCTGCTGGAGCGCGTGCTACTGGTGGGTGATGCTATGGTGACCAGCGAGCTGAGATAAGGGGGGACTTTACCAAGCAGGTGACCAGGAGCCAGTGGGTTTGGCGACAAGTATGAAGCGTGGGCCAGCCAACGAGAGCGTACAGGTCGCAATGGTGGGTAGTATATGGGGCTTTGGTGACAAAACAGATGGCACTGTGATAGACTGCATCCAATTTATTGAGTAGAGTGTTGGAGGCTATTTTATAAATGACATCGCCGAAGTCGAGGATTGGTAGGATGGTCAGTTTTACGAGGGTATGTTTGGCAGCATGAGTGAAGGATGCTTTGTTGTGAAATAGGAAGCCAATTCTAGATTTAACTTTGGATTGGATATGTTTGATATGGGTCTGGAAGGAGAGTTTACAGTCTAACCAGACACCTAAGTATTTGTAGTTGTCCACATATTCTAAGTCAGAGCCGTCCAGACAGGCGGGCAGGTGCAGGCAGCGAGCATGCATTTAGTTTTACTTGTATTTAAGAGCAATTGGAGGCCACGGAAGGAGAGTTGTATGGCATTGAAGCTCGCCTGGAGGGTCGCTAACACAGTGTCCAAAGAAGGGCCAGAAGTATACAGAATGGTGTCGTCTGCGTAGAGGTGGATCAGAGACTCCCCAGCAGCAAGAGCGACATCATTGATGTATACAGAGAAGAGAGTCGGTCCAAGAATTGAACCCTGTGGCACCCCCATAGAGACTGCCAGAGGCCCGGACAACAGACCCTCCGATTTGACACACTGAACTCTATCAGAGAAGTAGTTGGTGAACCAGAGGCAATCATTTGAGAAACCAAGGCTGTCGAGTCTGCCGATGAGGATGTGGTGATTGACAGAGTCGAAAGCCTTGGCCAGGTCAATGAATACGGCTGCACAGTATTGTTTTGTTATCGATGGCGGTTAAGATATCGTTTAGGACCTTGAGCGTGGCTGAGGTGCACCCATGACCAGCTCTGAAACCAGATTGCATAGCGGAGAAGGTATGGTGGGATTCGAAATGGTCGGTAATCTGTTTGTTGACTTGGCTTTCGAAGACCTTAGAAAGGTAGGGTAGGATAGATATATGTCTGTCGCAGTTTGGGTCAAGAGTGTCTCCCCCTTTGAAGAGGGGGATGACCGCAGCTGCTTTCCAATCTTTGGGAATCTCAGACGACACGAAAGAGAGGTTGAACAGGCTAGTAATAGGGGTGGCAACAATTTCGGCAGATAATTTTAGAAACAAAGGGTCCAGATTGTCTAGCCCGGCTGATTTGTAGGGGTCCAGATTTTGCAGCTCTTTCAGAACATCAGCTGACTGGATTTGGGAGAAGGAGAAATGGGGAAGGCTTGGGCGAGTTGCTGTGGGGGGTGCAGTGCTGTTGACCGGGGTAGGGGTAGCCAGGTGGAAAGCATGGCCAGTCGTAGAAAAATACTTTGTCACGGATGACTAGGAGTGGAAGGTAGTAGTCAGGTGCAGAGAGCAGAGGGTTCAAGAAAAATAGGCACTTTATTCCGGCACAAACGGTCATGCCCAAACACAGGGTGGAAAACACTGACCAACCCCAAACACAGGGCTGAAAACACTGACCAAGACCAACCCCAAACACAGGGCGGAAAACACTGACCAACCCCAAACACAGGGCGGAAAACACTGACCAACCCCAAACACAGGGCGGAAAACACTGACCAACCCCAAACACAGGGCGGAAAACACTGACCAACCCCAAACACAGGGCGGAAAACACTGACCAACCCCAAACACAGGGCGGAAAACACTGACCAACCCCAAACACAGGGCTGAAAACACTGACCAACCCCAAACACAGGGCGGAAAACACTGACCAACCCCAAACACATGGCGTGAACACAAAATAATCCCGCACAAACTAAAGCCTAACAAGCTAAAATTGGCTAGAAAATCAAGAAAACACAAATAGGAACAGGTGCAACTAATAAGACTAAACTAGCAGAAAAGGAAAAAGGGATCGGTGGCGGCTAGTAGGCCGGTGATGACGACCGCCGAGCTCCGCCCGAACAGGCAGGGGAGCCAACTTCTGCGGGAGTCGTGACAGTACCCCCGTGCGCGACCCGGGGGTTGAGGTGCCAGGCGATCCGGGTGGAGGCGGTGGAAGTCCTTCAGAAGTGAAGGGTCCAAAATGTCCCCCACCGGTACCCAGCACCTCTCCTCTGGACCGTACCCCTCCCAGTCCACGAGGTACTGTATGCCCCTCACCCGGCGTCTCGAGTTTCAGGCATTGGAGCTTAAAGGATCTTGGATAACTAATCCTCTCCTGAATGTGTCCTGAAGTGATCCTTCAAGGTGGATGATTGAGTAAAACTCTTCCCCCACACAGAGCAGGAGTGGGTTTTCTCTCCTGTGTGTAACTTATGGTGTCTTTTCAAGGCTGAAGCGAAAGCAAAGCTCTTGTCACAGTTGGGGCAGGCATAAGGTTTCTATCCAGTGTGTTAGCATAGGGCTACGTTTTCTCATACTGACAGCTGGTCGTGTTAGCACAGGGCTACGTTTTCTCATGCTATCAGCTGGTCGTGTTAGCATAGGGCTACGTTTTCTCATGCTGTCAGCTGGTCGTGTTAGCATAGGGCTACGTTTCCTCATGCTATCAGCTGGTTGTTTTAGCACAGGGCTACATTTTCTCATGCTGTCAGCTGGTTGTGTTAGCATAGGGCTACGTTTTCTCATGCTATCAGCTGGTTGTGTTAGCATAGGGCTACGTTTTCTCATGCTATCAGCTGGTCGTGTTAGCATAGGTCTTCGTTTTCTCATGCTGTCAGCTGGTTGTGTTAGCATAGGGCTACGTTTCCTCATGCTATCAGCTGGTTGTGTTAGCATAGCGCTATGTTTTGTCATGCTATCAGCTGGTTGTGTTAGCATAGCGCTATGTTTTGTCATGCTATCAGCTGGTTGTGTTAGCATAGGGCTACGTTTTCTCATGCTGTCAGCTGGTTGTGTTAGCATAGGGCTACGTTTTCTCATGCTGTCAGCTGGTCGTGTTAGCATAGGGCTACATTATTTCATGGGAAAAGCTTAAGCAAGAGTTCTCAAGAAACTAAGACTAAGTTTAAGCAAGAGGTCGCAAGTATGGGCCCATTAAATATATAAGCAATAGTACAAAATAAACGCTTTAGCTCACCAAAAGCAGGATCTTCCTTCTTCTCTTTCACTTTGACATCCGGTACTAGAATAGACACCTGCTGTTGTGATCCCTGTCCACGAGATTGGTTCAGGGAAGAAGCAGCTACATTTTTTGGCAAGGACATGATGTCTTTGACTGGATCGGTTTGCTGACGAGGAGAATCTATTCCTACAGAGAGAGCAGGGGTAAGGTTTCACCCTAGTGTGAACTATCTGGTGTCTTCTGAGAAGTGCAAAAGCTGAGAAACTCTTATTACACGGAGAGCTGTGGTGTGGTTTCTCTCCGGTGTGCTGTTGCATGTGTATCTTGAAAGTCCACGATTGGCTGAATTCCTTCCCACATTCTGAACAGCTGTACTGCGTGACACTAGTGTGGGATTGTTTGTGTCTTGCTAGAGAGCTAGGGTGAACAAAGCTCTGATAACAGGTGGTACACTGGTAAGGTTTCTTTATCACCATTGACAAAAACAACAATTTCCTCCTCCTCCTCTTTGACATTAATTGCCAGCTCCTGTTCCTCGTCTTCGATCTTGATATTCATAGTTTGACTGCCCGATGATGCCGTATCTCGAATTCCCAGTGTACACTGGTTGCTATGGTTACTGGCATGACTGCATTGATGTTTGCGAAGACCTTCGGTCGAAGCGAAACCTCTCCCGCAATCAGAGCACTCGTAAGGTTTCTCTCCAGTGTGCACAGTCTGATGCTGCCTGAGCCTCGATGGTGACTCGTATCTCTTCCCACACTGTGAGCATTGGTAAGGTTTTGGTGTGGGTGCTCCTGTATGGCGTCTTACGTGTCTCGATAGAGTTCCCTTACAGCCAAAGCTCATCTCGCAGTAGGAGCACTGGTGAGGTCTCTCCCCTGTGTGCTTTCTCATGTGCATCTTCAGTTCATATGCAGAGAAACATTCCTTTCCACAATCGGAGCACGGGTGCTTCTTTGTCGCATCTGGCTGTTTCTCTCCAGGGTGTGTCATCTGATGTCTTTCCAGGTGGGGCTTCAGTGTGAATCGCTTCCCGCACACAGAGCACTGGTAAGGCTTCTCTCCTGTATGTGTTCGGCGGTGTCTCTTCAGTTTGGAGGGGTGAACAAAGTCTTTTCCACATACTGGACAGACGGAAGACTCCTTAGCAGGTTTTGTGTGTGTTCTTAGGTGTCTGTTGACATTGGATGGGTGAGCGATTTCTATTTCACATTGGGGGCATCGCCATGGCTTCTTAGCCGTAGGATTCTCCTGGTGTTGTTCTGTTGATGCCTCTTCACTAGAGCTGGGGTTAGGATTCTCTCCTGTTACAATAGGACAAGAAAAGTTAAATGACAAATTAGGGATGCACGATATAATCGGTGAACATATCGGAATCGGCCGATATTAGCTAAAAATGCCAACTAGTTTAACGCCAACGTGCAAAACTGATGTCAAAGCTGGCATGCATACCTATATAATGTAGGTGACATAATGACGCCATGTAAAAGTTTGCGCTACACGTGCAACACAGCATTCCTAACCTAGCCCACAATGTCTGCTGTGTGGATCAAGCAGTCAACAAGTCAAGCAGTCATTTGAAAGAGTAAGACAATTTCAGCGAGACAATTCAAAAGCGAAATCCATTCACCCCAAGATAATGGAATTCATTGCCCTTGACAATCAGCCGTTCCCTGTCGTGGGTGATGTTGGCTTTCGCCGACTGGTTGAGCACAGGTACACATATTTCCCTGCCGGAGTTACACAGTAATAGCATCACTGCTATTAGCTTCACGACATACTATGGCCGTTTGGGTCTTTGTGTGTCAAAAAAGACACACGTCAAATAACACTATTTGGCCCACTAAATTAGCATTTCATTTGACCCGTCAAATAACACAGTTCTATTATAGAATGTAATGTGGTCTGAATTAGCACGTCGAAGCTAAGCGCCACCAATACTATCAGTAGCACTGTCAAAACTATACAAAACAAGTCTGCAAACAAGCAAACACCGGCCACGAGCGATGTGTTTACAATACTGCGTTGGTAGTAAAGCATTATTTGTTCGACCGCAACTTCTGGGGTAGCTAGCTTTAGTTTGGTATCTAGCTTTAGCTTGGTATCTAGCTAGCACCAATACAACCATCTTGAAAACAATGACCAGTTGAAACTGCAGTCATTTTCATTATTCTTAGCATTATTCTTGTGAGTAAGTATTAGCTAGGAGGCCACTTGTTTTTCACCTATTGAAATTGAACTTAAGTTCATGAAAATAAATAGCTAGCCAGCTACTTACCTTTGTTGCCCAAAGCTAACGTTATAAACAGGCTAACTGCAAAGTTCACGATTGTAGCTAATCCTAAATTGTAGCTAGCTTCACATAGATGGGTCCAACCATTAATTAAATAAGAACTGTCTTATAAATTAGGGTTATTTTAGATGATGACACCTAGCTATATAGTTAGCTAGCTAACTATAGCTACTGAAACAGATTGTCGTTTTGCTATGTTTTTGGGGAAGAACATTGTTAAATCCATGAGCTAGCTAGCTTTTTTTATGACCAGCACAGTGCTAGTTTATTCATATTCTGCAAAGTTGTTTCCGCCACTCCAAAATATATGATAATTATTATAATTAAAATGTTTTACAAATATTTCTGCCAATTACGCCATTTTCTTCTTCCCCGGGGTCAGATGAAGTCGTGGACACCATTTTAATGTCTCTGCGTGCAGTTTAAAGGAAGCTGCTAACTAGCGTTAGCGCAATTAAACTTCCCTCAAACTGCAGAAACATACAAATGGTGTCCATGAGTTCATCTGACTCTGGGGAAGTAGATTGCCCAAAATCTCGCACTTTCCCTTTAAGATCAGAGTGAAACGTTACAATGTATATTTGAACAGTGGTATGAATGAGAGCCACGAGGGCACAGCCACTGCCTGCTCCTCTTCATCTCCCTACAGCGCAGTGGAGCAGCATCTGTTCTATTACAGATGGTGTCAACATTATTACATTTATCATGCGTTTTGGAATGGAATGCCCTTTTAAAAAGAGTCCCCACCGCTGCTGAATCCTGGGGGAAACACTGTATGGAACAGAACTATATAATCCCATTGATATTATTAATTCAGTAACTATAGTAATACTTACCAATATTATCCACATCCCAGTCTTCCTCCTCCTCCTTGACTACAATGTTAAATCTGGGTATTTCACTGCAGGTGTCGATGTCTCTATGGTTAGAGTCAGGAACCAGTGACTCCGGAGGGTTGGGTTCAGTGGAGCAGGAGGGAGGGCGGTTAGATGGGTCGGCAGAATCCTAAAATAAAGAATGACTTGTTATAAAATAGCGACATTCATCATCAGCTACCACTTGCGTGTATCAGAGTTCCAAAACGCGTACGCACCGCAGTGTTCTAGAACGTTTGCTTTAATACTTTCTGAATTGCGTTCCATTGTGTTGAAATTGTGGGACGGTGTGCGTTCACCGCCCCCGCCCCGCCCCGCCCCGCCCCGCCCCGCCCCGCCCCGCTGTGCGTCAGAGCCGCGTAGCTATGCCGCAATGGGATGTCGCGCCGCAGCGTCTGTGGACTCCGATTTACGCTTAAAGGCGTCTGCCTACATAGGTTCGGTTTGCTCCAAGCAGAAATCAGCGAAGAGAATGTCTCTGTTCACAAACTCCATAAAGACCTTTAATTGAAAAACTAGAGAAAGGCAAAATTACTTTGTCCCTCTTGAGCTACTGTAGCAACTACAAAGCCAGAATTAATCTAAGATAAATCAAGAAATCTGTAATTAATTTAGACGTCTTTACCGAGGAGGTCTTAGTCGCAGAATTGTATATCTAACTAAGATACTTGGTGCAGTATTTCTAAAGTGAAAAAATGAGCATGAAAACTAGTCGTCTCTCGTTGAATGACAACTAACACTTCATTGAAGAATCCCGTTCCCACTCCGACAAGGAGAAAGAACAATGAGCCAGGATGCATATATGTGCAGTAATAAAACGTATGTAATACTTTAAAGTACTTAAGTAAAAGTACTACATAAGTATTTTTTGTATCTGTACTTTACTATTTATATTTTTCTAAACTTTTACTTTTACTCCACTACATTCCTGAAAGAAAATCATGTACTTTTTACTCCATACATTTTCCCTGACACCCAAAAGTACTTGTTACATTTCGAATGCTTAGCAGGACAGGAACAATGGTTCAATTCATGCACTTTCCAATTCATCCCTGGTCATCCCTACTGCCTCTGATCTGGTGGAGTCACTAAACACAAATGCTTAATTTGTAAATGATGTCTGAGTGTTGGAGTGTGCCCATGGCTATCTGTAAATTGTAAAAAAATCAAGAAAAATCATGCCATGCTACTACTTCTATGAATTGGTAAACAAACTGAAAGGGTGCGTACTGCCACCTGGAGGGTGTTATGTAAACAGATATAAAGCCAAGATTGGCAATTTACTGTCACCTGCAGTTTTGGAACGTTTGCTCACAAATATAATTAATTGGCTGATCCCCCCCTGATGACCTGGATGGAATTATGAGATCCTTCCTTAACACACCGGAAGTCCCACCCAGTTGATTACTTCAAAATGGTGAACGTCCTCAATGGGTACTAGTCCTCCATCTCTCTATGAGTCTTTCTCACCTCATCCATCATGAATTCTTCTACAGCTTCCTATGAATTATGTAGTTAGCGCACTGAATTATAGCAGATTATTCTGACATCACCGGTTTCATTCCACTGACCGTTCACCACGAGTTCACATTAGCTAGATAGCGGATTGCTTTCTATAAAGAACTATTTGAAAACTAGCTAAATTAGCGAGTCAGTAAGCTAGGCTTTAGCTAACAAGCTAACTTACTTTCCTAGACCCGATAACAAAACGATATGGAATTGTGGTTGGTAACATCGTTGGTTCCACGTTTATAGTCCGTGTTTGGCAATATCAAAATCTACTTTAAACCGTATCAAATGATATCGGACACATTTTCGCACACTTGCAAAATAACCCCGCTAGCTAACTATCAACGTTAGTATGTTTCTTCTTCCGGGTTAGAGTCCTCAGACGATTCGCGTTAGCGCCACCATCTGTTCTGGAGTCCAAACAGCAACAATATGAATGGGACTTTGTCTCCAGCACAGTAGTGTACATACAGCACATTATGATATAAACAGGGTTGGGTAAGTTACTTTCTAAATGTAATCTGCTACAATCTGTTACCGGTCCAAAATGGTACTCAGTAGGATTACCCGAACCCAGTAATGTTATCTGATTACTTCCCCTTAAGAGGCATAGATGGGTTGGTTGTTTAGCAACAAAACCAACGCATGCGCAATTATGGGGAAACAGAGTTGGCTGATGCTGCGTTCACATGCTAGTCAGAAACAAGGAGGACATTTCCGACTTGCTGATTCGTTGAATACAGCAGGTGTATAACTACAAGTTAGCAAGTCGAACATTTCATAGTTTCGACTAGCACTTGTACTTAGCATTAGACTGTTGACAACATGTATACTATATTTAATCTCCAAATGTTTATTGAAAACAAATACATTCGCACAATAAGCACTTGTCTCACATACATCGTTATGGTTGTTGCTAGTTAGCTTGCAAGTGATTTTTTTGCCATATTAGCATAAACATGACATCAGTCAAAACAAGACATCAATATAATGACCACCACCTACGATTCCCCACATGGAAACTGATTTTATTCATGTAGTGACACCTCTAGCATTGCGATGCCGTGCCTTAGACCGCTGCACCACACGGGAGGTCCCCATGGCAACCTCTTGTCACTGGTGGGAGGAGTTTGAACCAGGTGGGGAAGTGATTGCATTAGTCGTGGAAGCGGGCTGCCTCCTCGGCATGAGCCAGGTGCTCTGGCTGACATGAAGTCGCCTACTTCCTTAATAGAGTAACACGTTAATTAGTCATTACTGATTAAAACAGACACTCTTCACTTCTTGAGCTCAGCAGCTTCATAGTTTATATAAAATAAAAATGGAGATTGTTTAAAAAAAAAATCATTGCAATGATTTATTTAATCATGACACGACTACTGTGCACAGGTACTGTTGTAATCAGGTGGTGATATTCCACACAGACACCGAGACCCGCCTGCGAGAACTTCAGAAGAAAACATTTAAGTGCTTATGAATGAGAGACAATTCAAACAGAGTAATATGACAATAATGCAAACATTAAAGTTATTCAAATAGTATATTTAGTGTAAACCAGAGACAAGCGTCCAGACTTAATGGATGGTCATAAAAAAAAGGCGTTGATCACAAATCTTCATAGTAAAATAACACTTCCTTGGCTTTTCAGCCGCTCCCAGAACCTGAACGTAAAGGACCAGTGCACCTCTATGTGGCCTCCCACTGATGATGACATCACAGCCTGAACCTCGGTGTTTGGCCCTCCACCTCTATGTGGCCTCCCACTGATGATGACCTCACAGCCTGATCCTCGGTGTTTGGCCCTCCACCTCTATGTGGCCTCCCACTGATGATGACATCACAGCCTGATCCTCGGTGTTTGGCCCTCCACCTCTATGTGGCCTCCCACTGATGATGACATCACAGCCTGAACCTCAGTGTTTGGCCCTCCACCTCTATGTGGCCTCCCACTGATGATGACATCACAGCCTGAACCTCAGTGTTTGGCCCTCCACCTCTATGTGGCCTCCCACTGATGATGACATCACAGCCTGATCCTCGGTGTTTGGCCCTCCTCAGTCAGAATTACGAGAAGAGCATACAAATCATTTCGATCATGTTTTTGGTTTTGTTGTGCAGACCCTCGAAAAAATGAAACTCTCAAGGCGAACAGCGTCTAGTTAGCATCCATCTGTCGTAACTGTGGTGGGGACCGGAGAAGAGGAACACACAAATAACGGTACCCCCTGTATATAGCCTCCACATTGACCCCCTGTATATAGCCTCCACATTGACCCCCTGTATATAGCCTCCACATTGACCCCCTGTATATAGCCTCCACATTGACCCCCTGTATATAGCCTCCACATTGACCCCCTGTATATAGCCTCCACATTGACCCCCTGTATAAAGCCTCCACATTGACCCCCTGTATATAGCCTCCACATTGACCCCCTGTATATAGCCTCCACATTGACCCCCTGTATATAGCCTCCACATTGACCCCCTGTATATAGCCTCCACATTGACCCCCTGTATAAAGCCTCCACATTGACCCCCTGTATAAAGCCTCCACATTGACCCCCTGTATATAGCCTCCACATTGACCCCCTGTATAAAGCCTCCACATTGACCCCCTGTATAAAGCCTCCACATTGACCCCCTGTATAAAGCCTCCACATTGACCCCCTGTATATAGCCTCCACATTGACCCCCTGTATAAAGCCTCCACATTGACCCCCTGTATAAAGCCTCCACATTGACCCCCTGTATAAAGCCTCCACATTGACCCCCTGTATATAGCCTCCACATTGACCCCCTGTATATAGCCTCCACATTGACCCCCTGTATATAGCCTCCACATTGACCCCCTGTATATAGCCTCCACATTGACCCCCTGTATATAGCCTCCACATTGACCCCCTGTATAAAGCCTCCACATTGACCCCCTGTATAAAGCCTCCACATTGACCCCCTGTATATAGCCTCCACATTGACCCCTTGTATAAAGCCTCCACATTGACCCCCTGTATAAAGCCTCCACATTGACCCCCTGTATAAAGCCTCCACATTGACCCCCTGTATATAGCCTCCACATTGACCCCCTGTATAAAGCCTCCACATTGACCCCCTGTATAAAGCCTCCACATTGACCCCCGGTATAAAGCCTCCACATTGACCCCCTGTATATAGCCTCCACATTGACCCCCTGTATATAGCCTCCACATTGACCCCCTGTATAAAGCCTCCACATTGACCCCCTGTATATAGCCTCCACATTTACCCCCTGTATATAGCCTCCACATTGACCCCCTGTATATAGCCTCCACATTGACCCCCTGTATATAGCCTCCACATTGACCCCCTGTATAAAGCCTCCACATTGACCCCCTGTATATAGCCTCCACATTGACCCCCTGTATAAAGCCTCCACATTGACCCCCTGTATATAGCCTCCACATTGACCCCCTGTATAAAGCCTCCACATTGACCCCCTGTATATAGCCTCCACATTGACCCCCTGTATATAGCCTCCACATTGACCCCCTGTATAAAACCTCCACATTGACCCCCTGTATAAAGCCTCCACATTGACCCCCTGTATATAGCCTCCACATTGACCCCCTGTATAAAGCCTCCACATTGACCCCCTGTATAAAGCCTCCACATTGACCCCCTGTATAAAGCCTCCACATTGACCCCCTGTATATAGCCTCCACATTGACCCCCTGTATAAAGCCTCCACATTGACCCCCTGTATAAAGCCTCCACATTGACCCCCTGTATAAAGCCTCCACATTGACCCCCTGTATATAGCCTCCACATTGACCCCCTGTATAAAGCCTCCACATTGACCCCCTGTATAAAGCCTCCACATTGACCCCCTGTATATAGCCTCCACATTGACCCCCTGTATAAAGCCTCCACATTGACCCCCTGTATATAGCCTCCACATTGACCCCCTGTATAAAGCCCCGCTATTGTTATTTTACTGCTGCTGCTCTTTAATTATTTGTTATTTTTACCTTCTTTTTTTTTTTTTGTATTTTCTTAACTTCACTGTGAGATCCTGTTGTAATTCAGCATTTCACTGTGAGATCCTGTTGTAATCAGCATTTCACTGTGAGATCCTGTTGTAATTCAGCATTTCACTGTGAGATCCTGTTGTAATTCAGCATTTCACTGTGAGATCCTGTTGTAATTCAGCATTTCACTGTGAGATCCTGTTGTAATTCAGCATTTCACTGTGAGATCCTGTTGTAATTCAGCATTTCACTGTGAGATCCTGTTGTAATTCAGCATTTCACTGTGAGATCCTGTTGTA
Organism: Oncorhynchus kisutch; assembly: GCF_002021735.2. Classification (NCBI taxonomy): domain Eukaryota; kingdom Metazoa; phylum Chordata; class Actinopteri; order Salmoniformes; family Salmonidae; genus Oncorhynchus; species Oncorhynchus kisutch. Next base: position 60,224 of record NW_022265937.1, read on the forward strand.
ATTCAGCATTTCACTGTGAGATCCTGTTGTAATTCAGCATTTCACTGTGAGATCCTGTTGTAATTCAGCATTTCACTGTGAGATCCTGTTGTAATTCAGCATTTCACTGTGAGATCCTGTTGTAATTCAGCATTTCACTGTGAGATCCTGTTGTAATTCAGCATTTCACTGTGAGATCCTGTTGTAATTCAGCATTTCACTGTGAGATCCTGTTGTAATTCAGCATTTCACTGTGAGATCCTGTTGTAATTCAGCATTTCACTGTGAGATCCTGTTGTAATTCAGCATTTCACTGTGAGATCCTGTTGTAATTCAGCATTTCACTGTGAGATCCTGTTGTAATTCAGCATTTCACTGTGAGATCCTGTTGTATTCAGCATTTCACTGTGAGATCCTGTTGTAATTCAGCATTTCACTGTGAGATCCTGTTGTAATTCAGCATTTCACTGTGAAATCCTGTTGTAATCAGCATTTCACTGTGAGATCCTGTTGTAATTCAGCATTTCACTGTGAGATCCTGTTGTAATTCAGCATTTCACTGTGAGATCCTGTTGTAATTCAGCATTTCACTGTGAGATCCTGTTGTAATTCAGCATTTCACTGTGAGATCCTGTTGTAATTCAGCATTTCACTGTGAGATCCTGTTGTAATTCAGCATTTCACTGTGAGATCCTGTTGTAATTCAGCATTTCACTGTGAGATCCTGTTGTATTCAGCATTTCACTGTGAGATCCTGTTGTAATTCAGCATTTCACTGTGAGATCCTGTTGTAATTCAGCATTTCACTGTGAAATCCTGTTGTAATCAGCATTTCACTGTGAGATCCTGTTGTAATTCAGCATTTCACTGTGAGATCCTGTTGTAATTCAGCATTTCACTGTGAGATCCTGTTGTAATTCAGCATTTCACTGTGAGATCCTGTTGTAATTCAGCATTTCACTGTGAGATCCTGTTGTAATTCAGCATTTCACTGTGAGATCCTGTTGTAATTCAGCATTTCACTGTGAGATCCTGTTGTAATTCAGCATTTCACTGTGAGATCCTGTTGTAATTCAGCATTTCACTGTGAGATCCTGTTGTATTCAGCATTTCACTGTGAGATCCTGTTGTAATTCAGCATTTCACTGTGAGATCCTGTTGTAATTCAGCATTTCACTGTGAAATCCTGTTGTAATCAGCATTTCACTGTGAGATCCTGTTGTAATTCAGCATTTCACTGTGAGATCCTGTTGTAATTCAGCATTTCACTGTGAGATCCTGTTGTATTCAGCATTTCACTGTGAGATCCTGTTGTAATTCAGCATTTCACTGTGAGATCCTGTTGTAATTCAGCATTTCACTGTGAGATCCTGTTGTATTCAGCATATCACTGTGAGATCCTGTTGTAATTCAGCATTTCACTGTGAGATCCTGTTGTAATTCAGCATTTCACTGTGAAATCCTGTTGTAATCAGCATTTCACTGTGAGATCCTGTTGTAATTCAGCATTTCACTGTGAGATCCTGTTGTAATTCAGCATTTCACTGTGAGATCCTGTTGTAATTCAGCATTTCACTGTGAGATCCTGTTGTAATTCAGCATTTCACTGTGAGATCCTGTTGTAATTCAGCATTTCACTGTGAGATCCTGTTGTATTCAGCATTTCACTGTGAGATCCTGTTGTATTCAGCATTTCACTGTGAGATCCTGTTGTAATCAGCATTTCACTGAGATCCTGTTGTAATCAGCATTTCACTGTGAGATCCTGTTGTATTCAGCATTTCACTGTGAGATCCTGTTGTATTCAGCATTTCACTGTGAGATCCTGTTGTATTCAGCATTTCACTGTGAGATCCTGTTGTATTCGGAGCGTGTGCCAAATACAATTTGATTTGATGCTAGCAAGCACATGAATTCCCACTACTTTTAACAGTCGAGACAAAAGTAGTGAGATTAACCACAGAGATAATATATCTGTCTGGTTTCCCGGATATAGATTAAGCCTAGTCTAAAGGCTGTCTATATGAAGCAGATATAGATTAAGCCTAGTCCAAAGGCCGTCTGTATGGTCCAAAGGCCGTCTATATGAAGATGATATAGATTAAACCTGGTCTGGATGAAGATGATATAGATTAAACCTGGTCTGGATGAAGATGATATAGATTAAGCCTGGTCTGGATGAAGATGATATAGATTAAGCCTGGTCTGGATGAAGATGATATAGATTAAGCCTGGTCTAAAGGCCGTCTGTATGGTCTAAAGGCTGTCTGTATGAAGATGATATAGATTAAGCCTAGTCCAAAGGCCGTCTGTATGGTCCAAAGGCCGTCTATATGAAGATGATATAGATTAAGCCTAGTCTAACGGCCGTCTGTATGAAGCAGATATAGATTAAACCTGGTCCAAAGGCTGTCTATATGAAGCAGATATAGATTAAGCATCGTCCAAAGGTCGTCTGTATGAAGCAGATATAGATTAAGCCTAGTCCAAAGGCCGTCTGTATGGTCCAAAGGCCGTCTATATGAAGATGATATAGATTAAGCCTGGTCTAAAGGCTGTCTGGATGAAGCATCTTAAAGTAGGAGTGCTGATTGATGGTCAGCTTCCCCCTTTTTAGATCCCAATAAATACGGTTATATGGACAGGGGGACCTGATCCTAGATCAGCACTCCTACTCTGAGACACATGATACAAAGCCCCATGGAGAAACAATCGGTTTCCCTATTGAACATGCTATTTAAATGCAGTACTAGTCTTAAATCGGTGTCCGGGAAACTGGCCTTAAATGTTGTCAGCAACGTAGTGCTGGTTAAAGGCGCAGTCTGCAGTTCAAACTGGCCTTAAATGTTGTCAGCAACGTAGCGCTGGTTAAAGGCGCAGTCTGCAGTTCAAACTGGCCTTAAATGTTGTCAGCAACGTAGCGCTGGTTAAAGGCACAGTCTGCAGTTCAAACTGGCCTTAAATGTTGTCAGCAACGTAGCGCTGGTTAAAGGCGCAGTCTGCAGTTCAAACTGGCCTTAAATGTTGTCAGCAACGTAGCGCTGGTTAAAGGAGCAGTCTGCAGTTCAAACTGGCCTTAAATGTTGTCAGCAACGTAGTGCTGGTTAAAGGAGCAGTCTGCAGTTCAAACTAGAGGTCGGCCGGTTAATTAGGGCCAATTTCAAGTTTTCATAACAAATCGATAATCAGCATTTTTGGAGGCCGATTATGGCCATGATTACATTCAATTCCATGAGGAGACTGAGTGGCAGGCTGACCACCTGTTACGCGAGTGCAGTAGGAGCCAAGGTAAGTTGCTAGCTAGCATTAAACTTATCTTATAAAAAACAATCAATCTTAACATAATCACTAATTAACTACACATGGTTGATGATATTACTAGGTTAACTAGCTTGTCCTGCGTTGCATATAATCAATGCCGTGCCTGTTAATTTATCATCGAATCACAGCCTACTTCGCCAAACATGGGATGATTTAACAAAAGCACAATCGTTGCACGAATGTACCCAACCATAAACATCAATGCCTTTAATAAAATCAATACACAGAAGTATATATTTTTAAACCTTCATATTTAGTTAAAATAAATTAATGTCAGCAGGCAATATTAACTAGGGATATGGTGTCACTTCTCTTGCGTTCATTGCACGCAGAGTCAGGGTATATGCAACCGAGTGGGCCGCCTGGCTCGTTGCCAACTAATTTGTCAGAATTTTACATAATTATGACAGAACATTGAAGGTTGTGTAATGTAACAGCAATATTTAGACTTAGGGTTGCCACCCGTTTGATAAAATACGAAACGGTTTCATATTTCACTGAAAGAATAAACATTTTGTTTTCTACCTGATAGTTTCTGGATTTGTTAATGACCTAAGGCTCATATTTCTGTGTTTATTATATTATAATTAAGTCTATGATTTGATATTTGATAGAGCAGTCTGACTGAGGTGGTAGGAGGCAGAAGGCTCGTAGGCATTCATTCAAACTTTACTGCATTTGCCAGCAGCTCTTAGCAATGCTTGTTGCACAGCGCTGTTTATGACTTCAAGCCAATCAACTCCTGAGATTAGGCTGGCAATACTAAAGTACCCATTAGAACATCCAATAGTCAAAGGTATATGACATACAAATGGTGTAGAGAGAAATAGTCAACATGTCATAATTCCTAGAATAACTACAACCTAAAACTTCTTAACTGGGAATATTGAAGAACTGGGAATGTTGAAACTTAAACGTTAGCTTTCTTACATGGCACATATTGCACTTTTACTTTCTTCTCCAACACTGTGTTTTTGCGTTATTTAAACCAAATTGAACATGTTTCACTATTTATTTGAGACTAAATAGATTTTATTGATGTATTATATTAAGTTAAAATAAGTGTTCATTCAGCATCGTTGTAATTGTCATTATTACAAATATTACCACACTCATATATATATATATAAAAATCGTCAGATTAATCGGTATCGGCTTGTTTTGGTCCTCCAATAATTGTATCGCCGTTGAAAATGGAAGATTTCCCATTTAAAGGTGCCAGTACTGCCAGTGAGGTCTCTCCAGATCACTCTCAACTCTAGGTAGGCCTAGAGGTATGGGTCTCTCCAGATCACTCTCAACTCTAGGTAGGCCTAGAGGTATGGGTCTCTCCAGATCACTCTCAACTCTAGGTAGGCCTAGAGGCATGGGTCTCTCCAGATCACTCTCAACTCTAGGTAGGACTAGAGGCATGGGTCTCTCCACTCTGGGTAGAGGCATGGGTCTCTCTACTCTAGGAGCTGGCCTGGGCCTTCCCGTCCTGGGTGATTGGTTCGGTATGTCCGCGCTGGACGACTGCTTAGGCCTGCCTAGCTGGCGGGTCGGTCCGATGGGCTTGGGAGCGTGGGTCCTCTGGTGCTGCCGGAGCCCCTGTAGATAGTAGAAACTCTTCCCGCACTCCTCACACTGATGGGGCTTCTCTCCCGTGTGGACTCTGAGGTGAACCTTGAGGTCAAATTCTCTGAAGTAACTCTTCCCACAGACAGAGCAGAGGTGGCTCTTCTGTCCGGTGTGCATACGGAAGTGACATGTAAGTTGGGACTGTTGCTTGAATCTCTTTCCGCACTCGGGGCAAAGGTGAGGTCTCTCTCCCCGGTGAGCGCTCTCGTGCTTCTTCAGCCCTTCTTCTGTGATGAAGCCCTTCCCACACTCAGTGCATTGGTAAGGCCTCTCCCCAGTGTGCATTCGCATGTGGATCTTAACGTAGTAATTACTGCGGAACCTCTTGCCACAGTCAGGGCAGGGGAAAGGCTTCTTGTTGTTGTGAGCCAACCGGTGTTCTTCCAACTGTGCCTTCTCAGAGAACTGCTCCCCACACAGCGAGCAGAAGAAAGAGGCCTTCTCTCCGCTGTCCTGAGACGTCATGTGTTTCTGCGCTGGCAGTAGATCTGGACAGTTGAAGTTCTCCTGAGCTGCTGATGCGGCGACGGTGTGATTCCCCTGGTGGTGTTCAGGACCTCTTGATGTAGAGGGACCTAACCCACCAGCGGACAACAAACTGGGGTTCCCGTCTGCAGGGACGATAAAAGGTTGACATTTAGGTTGTGGCACCAAACCGGACCCCTATTCCCTATATCAGGGCTCTCCAACCCTGTTCCCAGAGAGATACCCTCCTGTAGGTTTTAACTCCAACCCTGTTCCCGGAGAGATACCCTCCTGTAGGTTTTAAATCCAACCCTGTTCCTGGGTAAAAGCTGCAGGAGGGTAGCTCTCCAGGAACAGGGTTGGAGTGAAAACCTACAGGAAGGTAGCTCTCCAAGAACATGGTTGGAGTTAAAACCTACAGGAGGGTGTCTCTCCAGGAACAGAGTTGGAGTTGTACCTTCAGTACAGTGCCTTCAGTACAGTGTCTTCAGTACAGTGCCTTCAGGAAGTATTCACACCACCCCAACATCAACATACAGTACAGTGCCTTCAGTACAGTGCCTTCAGTACAGTGCCTTCAGTACAGTGCCTTCTGGAAGTATTCACACCCCCTTCGACTTTTCCCACATGTTGTTGTGTTACTGCCTGAATTTAAAATGGAGACACGTGAGATGTTGTGTGACTGGCCTACACACAACACCCCATGATGTCAGAGTAATGACGTCATGTTTTTAGAAGTTCTTATAAATTCATTAAAAATGAAAAGCTGAAATGTCTTGAGTCAGTGAAGTGTTCAGTCCCTTTGTTATGCAAGACTAAATCAGTTCAGGAGTAAAAATGTGCTTTAACAAGTCCCATAATACGTTGCATGGACTCCCTCTGTTTGCAATAATAGTGTTTAACATGATTTTTGAAGGACTACCTCATCTCTGTACCTCACACATACAATTATCTGTAAGGTCCCTCAGTCGAGCAGTGAATTTCAACCACAGATTCAACCACAAAGACCAGGGAGGTTTTCCAATGCCTCGCAAAGAAGGGCCCCTATTGGTTGATGGGTAAACATCAAAAAGCAGACACTGAATATCCCTTTGAGCAGGGTGAAGTTATGAATTACACTTTGAATTTTTTGTGTGTTTTTTTTTAGTATTTTGTGTTTTTAATTAACCATAAAAAGAAAAGAAAAATTAAACCCATTTCAATCCCACCTTGTAACACAATGTTGGAAAAAGGTCAAGGGGTGTGAATCCTTTCTGAAGACACTGAACGTGGACCACAACATCAGCATCCGCTCTCACCTCTGTGTGTTTTCATGTGTGTTTTCAGGTTTCCTGGCTGAGTGAAACCCTTTCCGCACAGGGAGCAACAGTACGGTTTCTCCCCGGTGTGGATTCTCACGTGCAACTTCAGCTTGGACGCGTCGGATAGTTCTTTGCCACAGGTCGGACATCGGTGAGTCCTCTTCCCTCTCCCTCGCCTCTGTCCTGTAGTTGGACCTGCTGTCTCACCAGAGAACACACCCAGACTCTCCTCTGGAACAAACACACAGTCTATCTCAAACGGGACCCTATTTTTTTAACCTTTATTTAACTAGGCAAGTCAGTTAAGAACAAATTCTTATTTTCAATGACGGCCTAGGAACAGTGGGTTAACTGGTCTAGGAACAGTGGGTTAACTGGCCTAGGTACAGTGGGTTAACTGGCCTAGGAACAGTGGGTTAACTGCCTGTTCAGGGGCAGAACGACAGATTTGTACCTTGTCAGCTCGGGGATTTGAACTTGCAACCTTTCGGTTACTAGTCCAACTCTCTAACCACTAGGCTACCCTGCCGCCCCAGGGTGCACTACCTTTGACAAGAGCCTATGGGCCCCTAGTGTGCACTACGTAGGGAATAGGGTGCCATAGGGCCCTGGTCTAAAGTAGTGCACTACAGAGGGAATAGGGTGCCATAGGGCCCTGGTCTAAAGTAGTGCACTACGTAGGGAATAGGGTGCCATTTGAGGCACAACCTACTCACAGTGAATTCACTAGTAGCCCGTCAGAAAGGCTATATAATAGTGCTACAGTCATGACGTAAGACGTTGTGCGTCTCCATCACAGGCTCTCTTACCGGCGTGCTCCTCCTGATGTCTCCGCAGCAGCTCTCTTACCATCTACTGTATCTTGCCTATGCCGCTCTGTACCATCACTCACTCATATATCTTTATGTACATATTCTTTATCCCCTTACACTTGTGTGTATAAGGTGGTAGTTTTGGAATTGTTAGCTAGATTACTTGTTGGTTATTACTGTCATTGTCGGAACTAGAAGCACAAGCATTTCGCTACACTCGCATTAACATCTGCTAACCATGTGTATGTGACCAATAAAATTTGATTTGATTTGATTTGTTACCCGCGTGCTCCTCCTGATGTCTCTGCAGCAGCTCCTGGTTGTCGAACGGCGTTCCACACACGTAGCAGTTGTAATCTAGATGTGTCTGCAGGTGTAGCAACAGCTCATATTCCCGGGGGAATCCCTCTCCACATTTAAAGCAGCGACGGTTGTTAAACCTCTTGGCTTTCGGTCGCTTCTGTTTGCCTTCTTTGATGCTGGTCTTCCGTTTGACCGGTTGTTTCTTCTGGTGTTTTCTCTGTGGTCCTGATGCAGAGGGACCACCGCCACTGGTCTTGGCTGTGTGACCAAAGAGAATGGGTTTAAAGGTCAAATACATTGTCCGTCGCCCCAAATGGCACGCTATATTCCCTATTTAGGGCACTACCTTTTGAACAGAGCCCTATATAGGGGACAGGATGCAATTTATAACGCAGCCAAAGTAACAGGCTATAGTTGAATGATGTTCTGTTGACAGGGTGCCATTTTAAAACCTATCCAAATTACCAGGCTATATAGTTGAATGATGTTCTGTTGACAGGGTGCCATTTTAAAACACATCCAAATTACCAGGCTATATTGTTGAATGATGTTCTGTTGACATTCTACCTCCACTTACCAAGACGAAGAGCAGGTTTCCAACTGGCGTCGTCTTCTTCAGAATTACCCGAACCATCAACGTTCACCTCTTCTTCTTCCTCCTCCTCCTCTTCCTCCTCTTCTTCTTCAGCTCTGGCCTTCAACCGAGGTGTTTGACTGAACGCCTTGCTGCCATGGCTTGGATCAGGACCCTGGGCCTCTATAGCTTTGGGTCTGGATTGGTCACCAGGATCCTACAATGAAAACACAAGTCATTCTTGGTTAACAGTCAGTAGTAACATAATGTTTGTTGTGGGGTTTCCCAGGGCAACGTTCAACCTCGGCTGCCTTTCTGTTCCTTGTCAAACAGGAAGTGGAGATTTTGAGTGGCGGTTGGCTAAATCAAATCAAAGGTATTTATATAGCCCTTCGTACATCAGCTGATGTCTCAAAGTGCTGGACAGAAACCCAGCCTAAAACCCCAAACAGCAAACAATGCAGGTGTAGAAGCACGGTGGCTAGGAAAAACTCCCTAGAAAGGACTCCCTAAAACTCCCTATAAATCTATGCCTAACTTTAACCTAACCCCTATCCATTCTAACCATAAACCCAAACCAATTCCATAAACGTCTAGATTTTAAAGTGACCCCCCCCCCCCCCAAGACAAAACCTGAAAGCGACAGCATCAGCTCACAGCAAACCAAAGCACATACCTTTCTGATGAGGGATGTAGGAAGACCACTTCCTCCACTGCCGTAGCGAGGACCTGTGGGGATGGGTGGGGTTGGTTCCACTATAGGCTTCCCAGGGTGCAACTGCTGCATGTGTGACCGGATGCCTGCTCTGTACCTGTAGCTCTTGCCACACTCGTGGCACTGGTAGGGCTTCTCTCCAGAGTGGACTCTGAGATGCACCCGGAGGTCGAACTCTCTGGCAAAACTCTTCCCACACAGGAAGCAGAGATGGCTCCTCTCTCCGGTGTGGATCTTGAAGTGACAGGTCAACTGGGATTGTTGTTTGAAACACTTGCCACACGCAGGGCATCGGTACGGTCTCTCTCCTCGGTGAGCGCTCTCGTGCTTCTTGAGCCCCTCCGCTGACAGGAAGGTCTTATCACACTGGGCGCAGTGGTAAGAGATCTTCCCACTGTGGATCTTCCGGTGGATCTTGATGTAACTCTTGCTGGAGAATCTCTTCCCACAGTCTGGACAGGGGTAAGGTTTCTCTGGTTTCTCATGGGAGTGGGCGATCATCAGGTGATCATCCAGAAGGCCTTTCTGAGAGAACTCTGCCCCGCAGAGAGGGCACTGCGGATTAGACTGGTTCTCTACAGTGTGAGTTCTCATGTGTATCTGTAGAGTTGATGGAGTTTGGCATTCCTCTCCTATTGGCTTAGCTGTGTGGTTGTCATGGTATTGGTCAGGGACTCCTATTGGTTTAGCTTTGCGGTTGTCATGGTATTGGTCCAGGACTCCTATTGGCTTAGCTGTGTGGTTGTCATGGTATTGGTCAGGGACTCCTATTGGTTTAGCTGTGCGGTTGTCATGGTATTGGTCCAGAACTCCTATTGGCTTAGCTGTGTGGTTGTGATGGTATTGGTCCGGGACACCTATTGGCTTAGCTGTGTGGTTGTCATGGTATTGGTCCAGAACGCCTATTGGCTTAGCTGTGTGGTTGTCATGGTATTGGTCTGGGACACCTATTGTAGGAAGCCTCTCCACGATGTCAGGCCAGAAACTGGGATTCCTGACTTCTCCTGCATGGGAGAAGATAGTGTTAGTTCATGTTAAGTCTAAACAGACAATGACTGGGGTCAGGACAATACCAGTATCACCCTACTCAGATAATGACTGGGGTCAGGGCAATACCAGTATCACCCTACTCAGATAATGACTGGGGTCAGGACAATACCAGTATCACCCTACTCAGATAATGACTGGGGTCAGGACGATATTTATTAATTATTCACACTTCTTTAGTCACACCTTCTGTCTAACACCTCTTCTCTTTAGTCACACCTTCTGCCCACACTGACACCTCTTTAGTCACACCTTCTGCCTGACACCTCTTTAGTCACACCTTCTGTCTGACACCTCTTCTCTTTAGCCACACCTTCTGCCTGACACCTCTTTAGTCACACCTTCTGCCTGACACCTCTTTAGTCACACCTTCTGCCTGACACCTCTTTAGTCACACCTTCTGCCTGACACCTCTTTAGTCACACCTTCTGTCTGACACCTCTTCTCTTTAGTCACACCTTCTGCCTGACACCTCTTTAGTCACACCTTCTGCCTGACACCTCTTTAGTCACACCTTATGCCTGACACCTCTTTAGTCACACCTTCTGCCTGACACCTCTTTAGTCACACCTTCTGCCTGACACCTCTTTAGTCACACCTTCTGCCTGACACCTCTTTAGTCACACCTTCTGCCTGACACCTCTTTAGTCACACCTTCTGTCTGACACCTCTTCTCTTTAGTCACACCTTCTGCCTGACACCTCTTTAGCCACACCTTCTGTCTGACACCTCTTTAGTCACACCTTCTGCCTGACACCTCTTTAGTCACACCTTCTGCCTGACACCTTTTTAGCCACACCTTCTGTCTGACACCTCTTTAGCCACACCTTCTGTCTGACACCTCTTTAGCCACACCTTCTGCCTGACACCTCTTTAGTCACACCTTCTGCCTGACACCTCTTTAGTCACACCTTCTGCCTGACACCTCTTTAGTCACACCTTCTGCCTGACACCTCTTTAGTCACACCTTCTGCCTGACACCTCTTTAGTCACACCTTCTGCCTGACACCTCTTTAGTCACACCTTCTGCCTGACACCTCTTTAGTCACACCTTCTGCCTGACACCTCTTTAGTCACACCTTCTGCCTGACACCTCTTTAGTCACACCTTCAGTCTGACACCTCTTCTCTTTAGTCACACCTTCTGCCTGACACCTCTTTAGCCACACCTTCTGTCTGACACCTCTTTAGTCACACCTTCTGCCTGACACCTCTTTAGCCACACCTTCTTTCTGACACCTCTTTAGCCACACATTCTGTCTGACACCTCTTTAGCCACACCTTCTGCCTGACACCTCTTTAGCCACACCTTCTGTCTGACACCTCTTTAGTCACACCTTCTGCCTGACACCTCTTTAGTCACACCTTCTGCCTGACACCTCTTTAGTCACACCTTCTGCCTGACACCTCTTCTCTTTAGTCACACCTTCTGCCCACACTGACACCTCTTTAGTCACACCTTCTGCCTGACACCTCTTTAGTCACACCTTCTGCCTGACACCTCTTTAGTCACACCTTGTGCCTGACACCTCTTTAGTCACACCTTCTGCCTGACACCTCTTTAGTCACACCTTCTGTCTGACACCTCTTCTCTTTAGTCACACCTTCTGCCTGACACCTCTTTAGCCACACCTTCTGTCTGACACCTCTTTAGTCACACCTTCTGCCTGACACCTCTTTAGTCACACCTTCTGCCTGACACCTTTTTAGCCACACCTTCTGCCTGACACCTTTTTAGCCACACCTTCTGTCTGACACCTCTTTAGCCACACCTTCTGTCTGACACCTCTTTAGCCACACCTTCTGCCTGACACCTCTTTAGTCACACCTTCTGCCTGACACCTCTTTAGTCACACCTTCTGCCTGACACCTCTTTAGCCACACCTTCTGTCTGACACCTCTTTAGTCACACCTTCTGCCTGACACCTCTTTAGTCACACCTTCTGCCTGACACCTCTTTAGCCACACCTTCTGTCTGACACCTCTTTAGCCACACCTTCTGTCTGACACCTCTTTAGCCACACCTTCTGTCTGACACCTCTTTAGCCACACCTTCTGCCTGACACCTCTTTAGCCACACCTTCTGTCTGACACCTCTTTAGTCAAACCTTCTGTCTGACACCTCTTCTCTTTAGTCACATCTTCTGTCTGACACCTTTATTCCACTAGGCAAATCAATTTCCAGAGTTGGGTCAACTGGGCAGATGTACGACTTCCCACCTTTTAAAGAGGACAAAGATATTTCCAGAGTTGGGTCAACTGGTCAGATGTACGACTTCTCACCTTTTAAAGAGGACAAAGATATTTCCAAAGTTCGGTCAACTGGGCAGATGTACGACTTCTCACCTTTGTGCACACTCTGGTGTATTTTCAGGTTTCCTTTCTGAGCGAATCTCTTCCCGCACACAGAGCACTGGAAAGGCTTCTCTCCCGTGTGTATCCGCTCGTGCATCATCAGTTTATGTGCATCGGATGCTTCGTATCCACACGTTGAGCAGCGGTGAACCTTCTTGGTTTTGAACATGGTCGTTCCATCTATATGAATGGTCTGGTGTAAGAGCATGTCGTAGACGCGGGAGAATCCCTCTCCACATTTAAAGCAGCGGTGGGTCATCTTGGCTTTCTTCTGCTTCGGATTCTTTTCCTTCTTCGGTTTCTCTTTTTTCTTCGGTTGCTTTTGTTCTGGACTCTTCTTCCGTTTGGTCGCCCGTGTCTTCTCTTTCTCCTGGTGTTGTCGTTCCACCGCTCCTGGTGTTGAGGTAGTTCCCTCACTACCGTGGCAGGAATTAGGACTCATTCCTGTGGAGAGAAGAGAGTTCAGTGGGTCAGTATGGGTAGAGTTCCCTCACTACCGTGGCAGGAACTAGGACTCATTCCTGTGGAGAGAAGAGTTCAGTGGGTCAGTATGGGTAGAGTTCCCTCACTACCGTGGCAGGAATTAGGACTCATTCCTGTGTAGAGAAGAGAGTTCAGTGGGTCAGTATGGGTAGAGTTCCCTCACTACCGTGGCAGGAGGTAGGACTCATCAGTATGGGTAGAGTTCCCTCACTACCGTGGCATGAGGTAGGACTAATCAGTACGGGTAGAGTTCCCTCACTACCGTGGCAGGAGGTAGGACTCATCGGTATGAGTAGAGTTCCCTCACTACCGTGGCAGGAGGTAGGACTCATCAGTATGGGTAGAGTTCCCTCCCTACCGTGGCAGGAGGTAGGACTCATCAGTATGGGTAGAGTTCCCTCCCTACCGTGGCAGGAGGTAGGACTCATCAGTATGGGTAGAGTTCCCCTCTACCGTGGCAGGAGGTAGGACTCATCAGTATGAGTAGAGTTCCCTAACTACCGTGGCAGGAGGTAGGACTCATCAGTATGAGTAGAGTTCCCTAACTACCGTGGCAGGAGGTAGGACTCATCAGTATGAGTAGAGTTCCCTAACTACTGTGGCAGGAGGTAGGACTCATCAGTATGAGTAGAGTTCCCTCCCTACCGTGGCAGGAGGTAGGACTCATCAGTATGGGTAGAGTTCCCTCCCTACCGTGGCAGGAGGTAGGACTCATCAGTATGGGTAGAGTTCCCTCACTACCGTGGCAGGAGGTAGGACTCATCAGTATGGGTAGAGTTCCCTCCCTACCGTGGCAGGAGGTAGGACTCATCAGTATGGGTAGAGTTCCCTCCCTACTGTGGCAGGAGGTAGGACTCATCAGTATGAGTAGAGTTCCCTAACTACCGTGGCAGGAGGTAGGACTCATTACACTACCGTGGCAGGAAGTAGGACTCATCAGTATGGGTAGAGTTCCCTCACTACCGTGGCAGGAGGCAGGACTCATCAGTCTGGGTAGAGTTCCCTCACTACCGTGGCAGGAGGTAGGACTCATCAGTATGGGTAGAGTTCCCTCACTACCGTGGCAGGAGGCAGGACTCATCAGTACGAGTAGAGTTCCCTCCCTACCGTGGCAGGAGGCAGGACTCATCAGTCTGGGTAGAGTTCCCTCACTACCGTGGCAGGAGGTAGGACTCATCAGTATGGGTAGAGTTCCCTAACTACCGTGGCATGTAGCGTACATGCTAATGTGTGAAAACAGTGACCACGCATTCCCTATAAAGGGGATAGGGTGCCATTTGGGATGAACATGTTCTTTAACTCACCTTTCTGTCATCACTTGTAAACAGGATATGTTTACATATCTTACATTACTCATCTAATATGTATCTACTGTATTCTATTCTACTGTACTCTATCCTACTGTATCCTATTCTACTGTATCCTATTCTACTGTATTCTATTCTACTGTATTCTATTCTACTGTATCCTATCCTACTGTATCTTAGTCTATGTATTACTCATCTCATATGTATCTACTGTATTCTATCCTATCCTACTGTATCTTAGTCTATGTATTACTCATCTAATATGTATCTACTGTATTCTATCCTACTGTATCCTATTCTACTGTATCCTATTCTACTGTATTCTATTCTATGTATTACTCATCTCATATGTATCTACTGTATTCTATTCTACTGTATCCTATTCTACTGTATCTTAGTCTATGTATTACTCATCTCATATGTATCTACTGTATTCTATTCTACTGTATTCTATTCTACTGTATTCTATTCTACTGTATCTTAGTCTATGTATTACTCATCTCATATGTATATACTGTATTCTATCCTACTGTATTCTATCCTATTCTACTGTATCTTAGTCTATGTATTACTCATATCATATGTATCTACTGTATTCTATCCTACTGTATCCTATTCTACTGTATCTTAGTCTATGTATTACTCATCTCATATGTATCTACTGTATTATATCCTACTGTATTCTATTCTACTGTATTCTATTCTACTGTATTCTATTCTACTGTATCTTAGTCTATGCATTACTCATCTCATATGTATCTACTGTATCCTATTCTACTGTATCTTAGTCTATGTATTACTCATCTCATATGTATCTACTGTATTCTATCCTATCCTACTGTATCTTAGTCTATGTATTACTCATCTCATATGTATCTACTGTATTCTATCCTATCCTACTGTATCTTAGTCTATGTATTACTCATCTCATATGTATCTACTGTATTCTATCCTATCCTACTGTATCTTAGTCTATGTATTTCTCATCTCATATGTATCTACTGTATTCTATCCTATCCTACTGTATCTTAGTCTATGTATTACTCATCTCATATGTATCTACTGTATTCTATCCTATCCTACTGTATCTTAGTCTATGTATTACTCATCTCATATGTATCTACTGTATTCTATCCTATCCTACTGTATCTTAGTCTATACATTACTCATCTAATATGTATATACTGTATTCTATACTATTCTACTTTATTCTATACTATTCTACTGTATTCTATTCTACTGTCTTAGTCTATGCATTACTCATCTCATATGTATATACTGTATCCTATTCTACTGTATCTTAGTCTATGCATTACTCATCTCATATGTATATACTGTATTCTATTCTACTGTATATTAGTCTATGCCGCTCTGACATTGCTCGTCCATATATATATATATTCTTAATTCCATTCCTTTAGATTGTGTTAGATATGACTTGTTATATACTACTGCACTGTTGGGAGCTAGAAACACAAGCATTTCACTACACCTGCAGTAACATCTGCTAACCGTGTGTATGTGACCAATAACATCTGATAACCCTGTGTATGTGACCAATAACATCTGCTAACCCTGTGTATGTGACCAATAACATATTCTAACCATGTGTATGTGACCAATAACATCTGCTAACTGTGTGTATGTGACCAATAACATCTGCTAACTGTGTGTATGTGACCAATAACATCTGCTAACCGTGTGTATGTGACCAATAACATCTGCTAACCTTGTGTATGTGACCAATAACATCTGCTAACCATGTGTATGTGACCAATAACATCTGCTAACCATGTGTATGTGACCAATAACATCTGCTAACTGTGTGTATGTGACCAATAACATCTGATAACCGTGTGTATGTGACCAATAACATCTGATAACCCTGTGTATGTGACCAATAACATCTGCTAACCCTGTGTATGTGACCAATAACATCTGATAACCCTGTGTATGTGACCAATAACATCTGCTAACCCTGTGTATGTGACCAATAACATCTGCTAACCCTGTGTATGTGACCAATAACATATTCTAACCATGTGTATGTGACCAATAACATCTGCTAACCGTGTGTATGTGACCAATAACATCTGCTAACCTTGTGTATGTGACCAATAACATCTGCTAACTGTGTGTATGTGACCAATAACATCTGATAACCATGTGTATGTGACCAATAACATCTGCTAACCGTGTGTATGTGACCAATAACATCTGCTAACCATGTGTATGTGACCAATAACATCTGCTAAC
The DNA here is from genome assembly GCF_002021735.2 of Oncorhynchus kisutch. Taxonomy (NCBI): domain Eukaryota; kingdom Metazoa; phylum Chordata; class Actinopteri; order Salmoniformes; family Salmonidae; genus Oncorhynchus; species Oncorhynchus kisutch. The sequence continues at coordinate 76,761 of NW_022265937.1, forward strand.
TGTGTGTATGTGACCAATAACATCTGATAACCATGTGTATGTGACCAATAACATCTGCTAACCGTGTGTATGTGACCAATAACATCTGCTAACCACGTGTATGTGACCAATAACATGTGATTTGACTTTGACTTTACCAAGATGAGGAGTATCCCAGGAAGCTTGTTCTACTACAGAATTCAACAGATCACCAACTTCCTCTTCCTCCCCTTCCTCCTCCTCTTCTTCATCTTCACCCTCTTCTTCCTCTTCCACCTCCCACTCTTCTTCTTCTTCCTCCTCTTCTTCTTCATCCTCTTCCTCCTCTTCTTCTTCCTCCTCCTCTTCAATATGAATGTTCATCCCAGGTGTTTGAGTGATGTCCTCCTCATGTCTTTGGTCAGGGCCCAGAGACTCGGTCGACCTCGATTGACCCCCAGGATCCTAGAAGAAAGACGGGACTGTTTCTAGTAAAGTTACCATGGAAACCATGTTGGAACAAAAACTGGTTCAATAGAACAGTGAAATCTATAATAATAATGTTTATAATGGTAACAATATCTCCTATTACAATGTTTGTTATTATTGTCTCCCACCTTGTTGATGTTTGATGTAGGGGGACTTCCTCCTTCACTACCAGAGTCACGGACAGGACTCTCACCTGTAGAGAGAGGTTGGTATTATGGGTTATAATGAGACTACCAGGACTCCTGTAGAGAGAGGTTGGTATTATGGGTTATAATGAGACTACCAGAGTCATGGACAGGACTCTCACCTGTAGAGAGAGGTTGGTATTATGGGTTATAATGAGACTACCAGGACTCTCTCCTGTAGAGAGAGGTTGGTATTATGGGTTATAATGAGACTACCAGGACTCCTGTAGAGATAGGTTGGTATTATGGGTTATAATGAGACTACCAGGACTCCTGTAGAGAGAGGTTGGTATTATGGGTTATAATGAGACTACCAGGACTCCTGTAGAGAGAGGTTGGTATTATGGGTTATAATGAGACTACCATGACTCCTGTAGAGAGAGGTTGGTATTATGGGTTATAATGAGACTACCATGACTCCTGTAGAGAGAGGTTGGTATTATGGGTTATAATGAGACTACCATGACTCCTGTAGAGAGAGGTTGGTATTATGGGTTATAATGAGACTACCAGAGTCATGGACAGGACTCTCTCCTGTAGGGAGAGGTTGGTATTATGGGTTATAATGAGACTACCAGGACTCCTGTAGAGATAGGTTGGTATTATGGGTTATAATGAGACTACCAGAGTCATGGACAGGACTCTCACCTGTAGAGAGAGATTGGTATTATGGGTTATAATGAGACTACCAGGACTCTCTCCTGTAGAGAGAGGTTGGTATTATGGGTTATAATGAGACTACCAGGACTCCTGTAGAGATAGGTTGGTATTATGGGTTATAATGAGACTACCAGGACTCCTGTAGAGAGAGGTTGGTATTATGGGTTATAATGAGACTACCAGGACTCCTGTAGAGAGAGGTTGGTATTATGGGTTATAATGAGACTACCATGACTCCTGTAGAGAGAGGTTGGTATTATGGGTTATAATGAGACTACCAGAGTCATGGACAGGACTCTCTCCTGTAGGGAGAGGTTGGTATTATGGGTTATAATGAGACTACCAGGACTCCTGTAGAGATAGGTTGGTATTATGGGTTATAATGAGACTACCAGGACTCCTGTAGAGAGAGGTTGGTATTATGGGTTATAATGAGACTAACAGGACTCTTGTAGAGAGAGGTTGGTATTATGGGTTAGACCAGGGGTCTGTGTTAGACTCAGGCCCCCTGGGAGGGGGGGGGCATTTCCAGCATTGGGGGGGACCCCTCCCCCGGACACGCCATGTCTATTTCTATGGGCACCAGCACTGTTCATGACACACACCGTTCACACACCTCTTGGTGGTGGAGAGGATTTTGCAGGTTTAAAGTGTATTTCCTGCAGTTCTACACATTTTGTCATCGGGGAGCAGGGAACATTTTGCAGTATTGAAGTCATGTCTAATGTGTATTCATGTGATTTCTGAGTGACTCAAACATGGCATCAAAATCTATGAGCTAAAAAATCGTTAGCTGACATGGGCTAGTTGACCAGGACATTTCAGACCAGTTATAAATATCTCTCTAAGGTCTATAATGACTAACATGACAAGAGGAACTGAACGATGAACTGCCCAGTTTCTACATTGCACCCTGTGCATTCTACTATTACAACTTTCAAGAGTACGTTTAAAGCCGGACTGAGTTCCTTAAAACCACCGGGTTAGATAATGAGTCAGACTATTACTGTGTAACTGGAGAACAGTCAGCGTTCTACCTCCACTTACTATGTTGAACAGAACCCCAGTCAACTAAAGAACAGAGATCTACATCCACTTACTATGTTGAACAGAACCCCAGTCAACTAAAGAACAGAGTTCTGCCTCCACTTACTATGTTGAACAGAACCCCAGTCAACTAAAGAACAGAGTTCTGCCTCCACTTACTATGTTGAACAGAACCCCAGTCAACTAAAGAACAGAGTTCTGCCTCCACTTACTATGTTGAACAGAACCCCAGTCAACTAAAGAACAGAGTTCTACCTCTACTTACTATGTTGAACAGAACCCCAGTCAACTAAAGAACAGAGTTCTGCCTTCACTTACTATGTTGAACAGAACCCCAGTCAACTAAAGAACAGAGTTCTGCCTCCACTTACTATGTTGAACAGAACCCCAGTCAACTAAAGAACAGAGTTCTACCTCTACTTACTATGTTGAACAGAACCCAGTCAACTAAAGAACAGAGTTCTACCTCTACTTACTATGTTGAACAGAACCCCAGTCAACTAAAGAACAGAGTTCTACCTCCACTCACTATGTTGATCAGAACCCCAGTCAACTAAAGAACACTACCTCTACTTACTATGTTGAACAGAACCCCAGTCAACTAAAGAACAGAGTTCTACCTCCACTTACTATGTTGAACAGAATCCCAGTCAACTAAAGAACAGAGTTCTACCTCTACTTACTATGTTGAACAGAATCCCAGTCAACTTCTTCTCCATCAGAATTAATCAGCCCTCCAACTTCCTCTGCATTATCCGTCGCCCCTTCTCCATCCTCCTCTTCCTTCTCCTCTTCCTCCTCCTCTTCCTTCTCCTCTTCGACTTTAGCCTTCAGCCCCAGTGTTTGACAGAGGTCCTGTAGGTTATCAGATACCATCTGCTGCCCCTGTGATGTGTTCTCCTCCTCAAAGTGGATGGGTTTCTCTGCTTCTGTTGTGTGTGACCTCTGGTGCAATTTCAAACTTATTTTTGTCGCAAAATTCTTCCCACAGTCGGGGCAGGGGTATGGCTTCTTTCCCGTGTGGATTCTCACGTGGATCTGTAGAGACGATGAATTTTTAAAATGTTTCCCACATTCTGAGCAGCAGTGAGACGACGTCTTAGTTTTGTGATTCTCCTGGTGTTGTTCAGGTTCTGCTGCTGATGCAGAGAGACTCTCCTCTACTTTTTTGCTGTGCGATTGCTGGTGTATTTCTTTACAACTTAGCGAGTCCGGTTTCTCTCCTGTGTGTTGCAGCTGGTGTCTTTTCAAGGATGTACAGAAGGTGAACCTTTTGTCACACTCGGAGCAGGCGTACGGCTTCTCTCCAGTGTGCAGTTTCTGGTGTTGTTTAAGATATGCTTTCTGAGTGAAGCCCTTCCTACAGACGGAACAGGAGAAAGGCTTCTCTCCTGTGTGGGAGAGCTGGTGGGCAGTCAGGTTGGCTTTCTGGGTGAAGCACTTGCCACAAACAGAGCAGGAGAAAGGTTTCTCACCAGTGTGCACTAGCATGTGTTGGTTCAAATTTCCCTTTTGGTTGAAGCTCTTCTCACACACGGAACATTTGTAAGACTTCTCCCCGGTGTGTTTCAGCTCATGTGATTTCAAGGTGTGTAGATAAGTATAACTCTTCCCACACACGGAGCAAGAGTGAGGTTTTTCTCCCGTGTGTGTCAGCAGGTGTCTGCGTAGTTTGTAAGCGCTAGAGAACTCTCTTCCACACTCCAGGCAGCAGTTCTTTGCCTGTTCAGGATCTCCCGATATAGAGGGACTGCCCTCCCCATTAGAACAGTGGAACCGCTGGTGTGTCTTCAGATGTTCCTCCCGAGTGAAACTCTTCCCACAGTCAGAACAGAAGCAGGGCCTCTCTCCTGTGTGAGTCAGAAGGTGTCGTTGTAGTTTAGATGGACATGGGAACTCCTTCCCACAGTCCAGGCAGCTGTAGCTCTTCCTGGGTTTGGGACTGGTCTTCTTCTCTCCTGTGTGTGTTGTGTTACGATGTTTTCTTAGATAATGCTGGGTAGGGAACTCCTCTCCACACTCTCTGCAGCTGTGTGTGTTCTTGGCTGTGTGATTGTCCTCCTGTTGTTCAGGTTCTCCTGAGGTAGAACTTGTCCCCTCACTGTCAGAGTGACGGCTGGAACTCTCTCCTGTCTCTCCTGTGGGGATATAGGAAGAGTCTGATCAGGTTTGCTCGAGTGGAAACCAAAGGGGTGTATTCATTAGTGTACACTGAAGCAAACAAAAACAAGTGTTTCTTATAGTCTCTTTCCCTGTTTCGGCCATTAGGCTCCTGGTGAGTACATCCCAGCTTGTAAGTGTTGCACTGTTTTGTTAAAACTGTACATAAACAACACAGTCAGATCATTTAAACATTCAGTCTGCCTCATCCTCCACCTACTAAAGTTAACGAAAATCTCTCAACCCGACTTACCTCTCAATCTTAGAAAGTCACTGAAGTAGTCAAGGCTCCTAGGTACCATCTCTGGGCCGCTGGTTCTCTGGTCACCATGGACACAGTCAGGAACCAGTAGGTTTGGCTGGGGTTCATCAAAATCCTGATTTTAAAATGTACAGTCAGAGATAGGCCTAGAAGATAATGTGATGTCATTGGTTTTGGTTTTGGTCTTAATAACGAACTGACTTGATAAAATAGTCCTTACTACTTGACAAATGTATATCAACTTCTACAAATGACAAGCTAACCTTGAACAAGACATTGACAATGGAGTTTACTAAAGCAGAGCTATGTATTTACATAACTAGCTAACCAGCTATATCTATACCTGCTGTATATATGGCTTTGGGCTCAAGCAAAACATGCTTTAGTTTCAGGGCAACTAGCTAGCTTAAGCTCACTTCTCACCTCATACATTGTGTGAGCCGAAGCGACAACAAAAAAATAGCCGAGAAAACGTGGTTCTCTGGCTGTAACAAGCAATCAGTTCAAATGTTGCTTTGCTAAGAGAAATCACAGCTGTTTTGCAAAAATAGATAGCAGGCTAAGTTAGCATAGCATACTGAGCTAGCTAACGGTCCTTAGCTAGCTAATAATGTTAGCTTAACTTGTCGTTTGTAACTTCACGTCTGTCTGGTTTAATAGTTCCATATCTACGTCACAGGATGGAAATAATCTACGCCAATTATAGGGAAGATATATTTGTAAATAACTACAGCTACAATGCTTTTGAGTAAGGTTTATCTATGCAGGCTAGCTAATGTTGACAGAACCGCCTAGAACTACTGCCGGGGCAGCAGCTAACCCGGAAGTTGATGCCGTCACTGGACGCCATTCCACATAGTTTGGATATGGCCATTCTTTGATTGCGTTAACGGTGAGGGGAGAATGGGGAAATGTTTCAATAAATCAGGTCATTAAAACATTAGGTATTGGCTTTGTCCAAACGGTGTAGTTAGCTAGTTGTTACGGTTGCATAACTGTTAGCTAGGTAACGTTTCATCATCAGACAGCTTCATTTTTAGCTTGGTACTGTTGGCTAGCTAATAGCTCCTGCGAACTAATTTGAAGCTCTGCTCAAACAGAGTCGATGTAGGAGTAAAACGACGATAGTTTTCTATTTGGTAAATAAAGGCAGAGTGACTGTACATATAATCAATGAGTTACTGTTGTACCTAATGTTCGTGTTACACTAGTCAACGTTAGTTCGCTTCAATACAAGCCCTCGTTGTGGGAACCTTGACATTTCATGTATATCTTACAAAAATATTTTATTGTCATTAATATTTGTTTTATTATATTGTTCTATTAAGTAAAAATGAAATAGTGACAGTTAAAAGTCAACGTTTCACGGACTTGACAAATATAGAATGTCACTATACATAATGCACGCCTGTATAAAATGTTTTTGTTTTACACCATATGTCCTATTTACACAGGTGACCTCACAAGGGATTCCACAGATGACCTCACAAGGGATTCCACAGGTGACCTCACAAGGGATTCCACAGGTGACCTCACAAGGGATTCCACAGATGACCTCACAAGGGATTCCACAGGTGACCTCACAAGAGATTCCACAGGTGAACTCACAAGGGATTCCACAGATGACCTCACAAGGGATTCCACAGGTGACCTCACAAGGGATTCCACAGATAACCTCACAAGGGATTCCACTGTTCTGGTGACAGGACCCTGAAATTGTCTTTGACAGAGACTCATAATGCAGCACTTCCCGAGGCTCCCAGTGTGGAAGGAGATATAGGAGACCTGTGAATACACAGGAGAGAGACACACCTCACACTAGTGACAGCTCCATTCAATAGCAAGTTGTCATTTTTATTTTTACAACAAAAACAAAAAAACATTCTAACTCTGCTGAGACAAAATGAGTTCAGAGAAGGAAGCGTTGATGGATGAAATCGAAAAGAGTTTATGGAATTTAACTGAGGACAATTTACGTTACCTGTGTGAACGTCATGGCAAAGATGGATCTGAAATTAAAGGGATGAATCATCGCTTATTAAGGCGTAAGGTCATGGAGGAAATGTGGGACAATACGGATTCAATGAAATCAGAGGAGCAGGGAATGTCTTGGTTAGTCCAACTGAAAGAGGACATCAGGAGGACACAGGAGGAGGGTAGCAGTGCACTCATGAGTCCCAGCCAATCGGAGGATGTAGACCGCAATGAAGAACACAACAAGGGGGGCAGGGATTGGTTGCCGAGCAATGGACTGACAGCGGAACCCTTGCATCCCAGCCAATGTGATGATGATGCTGTAGACTGCGATGAAGAATGGAATGAAGAGGGAGGAGCTGGGTTGCTTAGCAACACACCAGACCAGAGTAAATTAAAGAGGCACATCAGATCGCACACTGTTGAACAACACACAGTGAATCCCTCAGTGAAACCTCACCACTGCTCAGATTGTGGGAAACAGTTCATTGTCAAATCAAGCCTTAAACATCACCGGCTAGTTTTTCACACAGATCACCCTCACCGCTGTGGTCAATGTAAGAAGAGCTTCATAACTGCAGGAAGGCTAGAATCGCACACAAAAACACGACACCCACCAAGTGATCCTCTGAAGAACCCACACGTGTGCTCTAAATGCGGTAGGGCATTCCCTGTGGCTGCCAGTCTTAAGAGACACCTGAGAACTCATACTGGGGAGAAACCGTACGTCTGCCCCCAGTGTGGAAAGGACTACAGTGACTGTGGAAACTTGAGGAAACACATGAGAAGAACTCACCCAGTAGAGGAGATGGTTGTGGAGAGTTTCGCCACTCAGAGGAGCATCCCTACAGGGAATGTGGAGGAAATGCAGGACAATACGGATTCAATTAAATCGGAGGAGCAGGGAACATCTTGGTCACTCCAACTGAAAGAGGACCTCAAAGGGATACAGGAGAATGGTAGCGTTGTACCCATCAGTCCCAGCCAATCCGATGACGATGGTGCTGATGACGACGATGATGATGACGATGATGCTGTAGACTGCAACGTTAAGGACAGGGATTGGTTGCCTAGCAACGGACTGAAGGCGGAGCCCATGAGTCCCAGCCAATCCGATGACGCTGTAGACTGGGACGAGGAGGACAGGGATTGGATGGCTAGCGATGGGCTGGAGGTGGAGTTGTCTCCAGAGAGACACACACCAGAGCAGAGAGTGAGAGAGGTGAGTACTTAAATTCCTGTTAAACATTATCTTTTAGAAATCAGCATTCTTTTAAAACACAGACCATAAAGTGTTTTAAACCATTTCCCCATTTGTGTTTTTATATTGAAAGTCAACCGTTTTTTAAAACATTTCCCCTGCTTTTTATATTGAAAGTCAACCGTTTTTTAAACCATTTCCCCTGCTTTTTATATTGAAAGTCAACCGTTTTTTAAAACAATTCCCCTGCTTTTATATTGAAAGTCAACCATTTTTTAAAACAATTCCCCTGCTTTTTATATTGAAAGTCAAGTGTTTTTTCTTCAACATAGTGATCAATAGACATGCAACTACAGTTTTAATTCACATGCATTTCATCAGATGCCAACTGAAGCTATTTGGCTTCAGCAGCCACACAAGTAAATGAGCTTACACTAAAAAAACAAGGTATATTTTACCAAAACGATGCACGGCCAACATATTTATAATGTTTATCATAGAAAGAATGGAGCCAGATACATTTCCTGATGTTTTGCTTTGAAGTTCATCTTTAAGCATTGTAACTGAACTGAAGCACACAGCAGTCAGAGTGGTGGAATGTAATTGGTCAAGACGAGAGAACGAAGAAATTTCATCCGATTGCAGAAGTGCAACTTTAAGCACAAAAAAATGTGTCCGTTTTTTTAAATTCATGATTTGGAGTGAAAGTTTTACAAAAAAAAACGCAAAACGAGATATTTTTTTCTGCGTTTTTATCTTTCCTTTTATGCGTGAAGAACGGCGTTAATGCGACCTCTGCTTGAAGTGTGTTTCAGTTTTCCTTGAATCCTCGTTGATTCCTGGACCTCCTCCTGTAAATGCATTGGAGAAGGTTCTAGGTTATTTCTCTTTATCCTCCAATGTATTTTAAGAAGGATGCCGAGTCGACAGATGAGAGGACTCAAGGAAAGACGGTTGATTTTCTCTGAAAAAATGACTTGACTGGCTGGAGAGTGTTTCCCGCCTTGATTCATTCCATCTCTATTTTTTATGATTTTCTAGGACAAACCTCCCCCGCCCCCCTTTGCCCTCCCAGAGTCCCCGGTAGCGGTCCCCGGTGCCTCTCCCGGTAGCGCCTTATTGTGCGGTCTGAAGAGGGTGTCCGTGCGGCTGGTCGACTGCAGGAAGACACCGGGGCAGAGTAGTCATATAATACACAAGACAACACAGACGGGAGAGAAACCCCACAGCTGGTCTAATGCTGAACAACACAAAACCCTCTCAGGAGACAGGCCTGGCTCCCATATCTGTGATCACTGTGGGAAGAATTTTGTCACAGCTACAAATCTGAAAACACATTTACCGTGTCTGTCTGGAGAGAAACCTTACATGTGCTCTGAATGCGGAAAGAGATTCACGCAGGCCGGCTGTCTTAAGAGACACCTGAGAACTCATACTGGGGAGAAACCGTACGTCTGTCCTATGTGTGGGAAGGCTTGTACTGATTCTGGAAACTTAAAGAGACACATCAGAAAAACTCACCCAGGAGAGGAGGTCATTGTGAAGAGACTTGCCTATCAGAAGAGCGTTCGTAATGCTAAAGAATACAAACAAGCCCACTCCGGAGATGGCTCTCATATCTGTGATCACTGTGGTAAGAATTTTACCACAGCAAGAAGTCTAAAACTACACATACAGTCCCTGCAGAGAAGGAGAGAGAACTTGACTGCAGAGAAAGCTCATGTGTGCTCTGAATGTGGAAAGGGCTTCCATCAGGCTGGAAGTCTTAAGAGACACCTGAGAACTCATACTGGGGAGAAACCGTACGTCTGCCATCATTGTGGGAAGGCTTGCAGTGATTCTGGAAACTTACAGAAACACATCAAAAGTCACATGGGTAAACAACACACAGTGAAACCTTACCTCTGCTCTGAATGTGGGAAACAGTTCATTGGAAAACAAAGCCTTGAACATCACCGGGAGGTTTTTCACACAGATCACCCTCACCGCTGTGGTCAATGTAAGAAGAGCTTCATAACTGCAGCAAGATTGGAATCGCACATAAAAACACGACACCCGCCAAGTGATCCTCTGAAGAATCCACACGTGTGCTTGGAATGCGGAAGGGGATTCCCTGTGGCCGCCAGTCTTAAAAGACACCTGAGAATCCATACTGGGGAGAAACCGTACTCCTGCCCTCAGTGTGGAAACAGTTACAATGATCGTGGAAATTTAAAGAAACACATCAGAACTCACACAGAAGAGAAACCCTACCACTGCTCGGTGTGTGGGATGAAGTTTCGTCATACAAAAACGTTACAACGGCATCACCAGGAGAACCACAAGGGGGAGACACTGGGTCCCATCCACAGACACCAAGACCCTCTTCCATGCCCCCACTGCGGGGAGGAGTTCTCATCCAAGGCTCTTCTGAAGGATCATCTACGGACCCACTCTAGCCGGGTTCACTGCTCCCGATGCGACAAGACCTTCTCCACTAAAAGTAACTTACTGGTTCATCAGCGGATACACACTGGAGAGAGGCCTTACCTTTGCCCTCAGTGTGGGAAGAGTTTTTCTCTGGCAGGGAGTTTAAAACTTCATCTCCGGATTCATGCAGGTGAGAAACCTTACTGCTGTACTTACTGTGACAAGAGATTCACAAGTAAGAGTCACTGCAATCTTCATCTGCGAATCCACACTGGAGAGAAGCCGTACCAATGCCCTGACTGCGGGAGGTGTTTCGCTGACGGGAATGTCCTGAAAAACCACAGGCGGACCCACACAGGAGAGAAACCGTTCCAGTGCCGCTTGTGTGATAAAGCCTTCGCCCAGTTGAGCAGTCTGAAGAAACATCAGGAGACACACAGGCAAACTCAGCCTGTCTCTGTCCCAAGACTCCCTAATCCCTACCCACCACCCAATCAGCATGTCCCTTATCCCTACCCATCACAGATTCAATGGTAACCTGGTTTACACCTTACCAAGTTGTCCGGTGTCCTGTTACCTAGTGACCTATCTGTTACCTGGTGACCTATCTGTTACCTGGTGACCTATCTGTTACCTGGTGACCTATCTGTTACCTGGTGACCTATCTGTTACCTGGTGACCTATCTGTTACCTGGTGACCTATCTGTTACCTGGTGACCTATCTGTTACCTGGTGACCTATCTGTTACCTGGTAACCTATCTGTTACCTGGTAACCTATCTGTTACCAGGTCCCAGATAGGAAGGATGCATTTCTAACGTATTGGGACAGGATCCTAGACTCAGTCTGTCCCAAAACCCAACCTACTCATGCACTCAGTGAATGGTAAGCTTGCTTAAACCTGTCCAATCCCTTGTAGATAACTAGATGGAAATGAATTGAAGGATCCATTTTCTTTTCTTTTGTTATGATTTTATTGAGGCAGGTTTGCAGTCAGGCCAACTAACCTAAGGCCAGTCTCCTGGGTTGGAGACGGTGAGTAGAGAGATGTGTGGCACATGCAGTCATTGAGGATTGCTATGCTGTATATAGAGCTTGGAATAGAATGGTATTTTGTCCATCTGTCTCAAAATAATGATTTTGATCAAAGTTCATATTTTATCTCCAGAGTTTTTTGTATTCACAGTTGATATTTGGATATGTTGTTCATTTTTAAAAAGTGTTTAAAAATCATGGCCGAACCTCAACTGGTGGAAATAAAATGGTGACAAGGATATGTTGTTGGGGTAATTATTTTTCTAATTCTTTGAGTAGTTAGTTTTATGCATAAATAAGGGTCCTAGGCAGGGGTCAAAGTTAGCCGGTGTGCTCTGGTACCGCGACCCGGAAAATAAATAGTGGGGGTACACCGTACCGGTAAAATGTGAACCAATCACAATCATTTCTAAGAAATGCCAAGAAAATTACACCATTATTTAACAATACCGCATGTCAGCTGCATGAAAATGAGTGATTTGACTTGAAAACTGGCAGTAAAACCCTCAAAATTGCATTGTAATTCCGCGAGAACACTAAAATGTTGCCGAGGCGGCACGTACAACAGTGGATGCATCAATTCAGGCGACAGGTGTCCTGGGCCTAATGACCACAACTGAGTACCTCTTTATATTCTTCAAATTGTGGCTGTTTGGATGCTGGAATTCTTTTGTGAAAATCAAATTTTATTTATCACTTGTGCCGAATACAACTTGACAGTGAAATGCTTTAATTACAAACCTTTCCCAACGATGCAGAGTTTAAAAAATAAATAACATAGTAACAAGGAATAATAGATAAGCTACAGTTTATACAGGCAGTACTAGATCAATGTGGAGCTATATACAGGCAGTACTAGATCAATGTGGAGCTATATACAGGCAGTACCAGATCAATATACAGGCAGTACCAGATCAATGTGGAGCTATATACAGGCAGTACCAGATCAATGTGGAGCTATATACAGGCAGTACCAGATCAATGTGGAACTATATACAGGCAGTACCAGATCAATGTGGAGCTATATACAGGCAGTACCAGATCAATGTGGAACTATATACAGGCAGTACCAGATCAATGTGGAGCTATATACAGGCAGTACTAGATCAATGTGGAACTATATACAGGCAGTACCAGATCAATGTGGAGCTATATACAGGCAGTACCAGATCAATGTGGAGCTATATACAGGCAGTACTAGATCAATGTGGAGCTATATACAGGCAGTACTAGATCAATGTGAAGCTATATACAGGCAGTACTAGATCAATGTGGAGCTATATACAGGGAGTACCCGATCAATATACAGGGAGTACCAGATCAATATACAGGGAGTACTAGATCAATGTGGAGCTATATACAGGGAGTACCAGATCAATATACAGGGAGTACTAGATCAATGTGGAGTTATATACAGGGAGTACCCGATCAATATACAGGGAGTACCAGATCAATATACAGGGAGTACTAGATCAATGTGGAGTTATATACAGGGAGTACCCGATCAATATACAGGGAGTACCAGATCAATATACAGGGAGTACTAGATCAATGTGGAGTTATATACAGGGAGTACCCGATCAATATACAGGGAGTACCCGATCAATGTGGAGCTATATACAGGGAGTACCCGATCAATATACAGGGAGTACCAGATCAATGTGGAGCTATATACAGGGAGTACCAGATCAATATACAGGGAGTACCAGATCAATATACAGGGAGTACCAGATCAATATACAGGGAGTACCAGATCAATATTCAGGGAGTACTAGATCAATGTGGAGTTATATACAGGGAGTACCCGATCAATATACAGGGAGTACCAGATCAATATACAGGGAGTACTAGATCAATGTGGAGTTATATACAGGGAGTACCCGATCAATATACAGGGAGTACCAGATCAATATACAGGGAGTACTAGATCAATGTGGAGTTATATACAGGGAGTACCCGATCAATATACAGGGAGTACCCGATCAATGTGGAGCTATATACAGGGAGTACCCGATCAATATACAGGGAGTACCAGATCAATGTGGAGCTATATACAGGGAGTACCCGATCAATATACAGGGAGTACCAGATCAATGTGGAGCTATATACAGGGAGTACCCGATCAATATACAGGCAGTACTAGATCAATGTGGAGTTATATACAGGGAGTACCCGATCAATATACAGGGAGTACCCGATCAATGTGGAGCTATATACAGGGAGTACCCGATCAATATACAGGGAGTACCAGATCAATGTGGAGCTATATACAGGGAGTACCCGATCAATATACAGGGAGTACCAGATCAATATACAGGGAGTACCAGATCAATGTGGAGCTATATACAGGGAGTACCCGATCAATATACAGGGAGTACCAGATCAATATACGGGGAGTACCAGATCAATGTGGAGCTATATACAGGGAGTACCCGATCAATATACAGGGAGTACCAGATCAATGTGGAGCTATATACAGGGAGTACCCGATCAATATACAGGGAGTACCAGATCAATATACAGGGAGTACTAGATCAATGTGGAGCTATATACAGTGAGTACCCGATCAATATACAGGGAGTACCAGATCAATGTGGAGCTATATACAGGCAGTACTAGATCAATATACAGGCAGTACCAGATCAATATACAGGCAGTACCAGATCAATGCGGAGGTATATACAGGCAGTACTAGATCAATGTGGAGCTATATACAGGCAGTACTAGATCAATGTGGAGCTATATACAGGCAGTACTAGATCAATATACAGGCAGTACCAGATCAATATACAGGCAGTACCAGATCAATGCGGAGGTATATACAGGCAGTACTAGATCAATGTGGAGCTATATACAGGCAGTACCAGATCAATGTGGAGCTATATACAGGCAGTACTAGATCAATGTGGAGCTATATACAGGCAGTACTAGATCAATGTGGAGCTATATACAGGCAGTACTAGATCAATGTGGAGCTATATACAGGCAGTACCAGATCAATATACAGGCAGTACCAGATCAATGTGGAGCTATATACAGGCAGTACTAGATCAATGTGGAGCTATATACAGGCAGTACTAGATCAATGTGGAGCTATATACAGGGAGTACCAGATCAATGTGGAGCTATATACAGGGAGTACTAGATCAATGTGGAGCTATATACAGGGAGTACCAGATCAATATACAGGGAGTACCAGATCAATATACAGGGAGTACCAGATCAATATACAGGGAGTACTAGATCAATGTGGAGTTATATACAGGGAGTACCCGATCAATATACAGGGAGTACCAGATCAATATACAGGGAGTACTAGATCAATGTGGAGTTATATACAGGGAGTACCCGATCAATATACAGGGAGTACCAGATCAATATACAGGGAGTACTAGATCAATGTGGAGTTATATACAGGGAGTACCCGATCAATATACAGGGAGTACCCGATCAATGTGGAGCTATATACAGGGAGTACCCGATCAATATACAGGGAGTACCAGATCAATGTGGAGCTATATACAGGGAGTACCAGATCAATATACAGGGAGTACCAGATCAATATACAGGGAGTACCAGATCAATATACAGGGAGTACCAGATCAATATTCAGGGAGTACTAGATCAATGTGGAGTTATATACAGGGAGTACCCGATCAATATACAGGGAGTACCAGATCAATATACAGGGAGTACTAGATCAATGTGGAGTTATATACAGGGAGTACCCGATCAATATACAGGGAGTACCAGATCAATATACAGGGAGTACTAGATCAATGTGGAGTTATATACAGGGAGTACCCGATCAATATACAGGGAGTACCCGATCAATGTGGAGCTATATACAGGGAGTACCCGATCAATATACAGGGAGTACCAGATCAATGTGGAGCTATATACAGGGAGTACCCGATCAATATACAGGGAGTACCAGATCAATGTGGAGCTATATACAGGGAGTACCCGATCAATATACAGGGAGTACCAGATCAATATACGGGGAGTACCAGATCAATGTGGAGCTATATACAGGGAGTACCCGATCAATATACAGGGAGTACCAGATCAATGTGGAGCTATATACAGGGAGTACCCGATCAATATACAGGGAGTACCAGATCAATATACAGGGAGTACTAGATCAATGTGGAGCTATATACAGGGAGTACCCGATCAATATACAGGGAGTACCAGATCAATGTGGAGCTATATACAGGGAGTACCCGATCAATATACAGGGAGTACTAGATCAATGTGGAGCTATATACAGGGAGTACCAGATCAATATACAGGGAGTACCAGATCAATGTGGAGCTATATACAGGGAGTACCCGATCAATATACAGGGAGTACCAGATCAATGTGGAGCTATATACAGGGAGTACCCGATCAATATACAGGGAGTACCAGATCAATGTGGAGCTATATACAGGGAGTACCCGATCAATATACAGGGAGTACCAGATCAATGTGGAGCTATATACAGGGAGTACCCGATCAATATACAGGGAGTACCAGATCAATGTGGAGCTATATACAGGGAGTACCCGATCAATATACAGGGAGTACCAGATCAATGTGGAGCTATATACAGGGAGTACCCGATCAATATACAGGGAGTACCAGATCAATGTGGAGCTATATAAAGGGAGTACCCGATCAATATACAGGGAGTACCAGATCAATATACGGGGAGTACCAGATCAATGTGGAGCTATATACAGGCAGTACTAGATCAATGTGAAGCTATATACAGGCAGTACTAGATCAATGTGGAGCTATATACAGGGAGTACCCGATCAATATACAGGGAGTACCAGATCAATATACAGGGAGTACTAGATCAATGTGGAGCTATATACAGGGAGTACCAGATCAATATACAGGGAGTACTAGATCAATGTGGAGTTATATACAGGGAGTACCCGATCAATATACAGGGAGTACCAGATCAATATACAGGGAGTACTAGATCAATGTGGAGTTATATACAGGGAGTACCCGATCAATATACAGGGAGTACCAGATCAATATACAGGGAGTACTAGATCAATGTGGAGTTATATACAGGGAGTACCCGATCAATATACAGGGAGTACCCGATCAATGTGGAGCTATATACAGGGAGTACCCGATCAATATACAGGGAGTACCAGATCAATGTGGAGCTATATACAGGGAGTACCAGATCAATATACAGGGAGTACCAGATCAATATACAGGGAGTACCAGATCAATATACAGGGAGTACCAGATCAATATTCAGGGAGTACTAGATCAATGTGGAGTTATATACAGGGAGTACCCGATCAATATACAGGGAGTACCAGATCAATATACAGGGAGTACTAGATCAATGTGGAGTTATATACAGGGAGTACCCGATCAATATACAGGGAGTACCAGATCAATATACAGGGAGTACTAGATCAATGTGGAGTTATATACAGGGAGTACCCGATCAATGTGGAGCTATATACAGGGAGTACCCGATCAATATACAGGGAGTACCAGATCAATGTGGAGCTATATACAGGGAGTACCCGATCAATATACAGGGAGTACCAGATCAATGTGGAGCTATATACAGGGAGTACCCGATCAATATACAGGCAGTACTAGATCAATGTGGAGTTATATACAGGGAGTACCCGATCAATATACAGGGAGTACCCGATCAATGTGGAGCTATATACAGGGAGTACCCGATCAATATACAGGGAGTACCAGATCAATGTGGAGCTATATACAGGGAGTACCAGATCAATATACAGGGAGTACCAGATCAATGTGGAGCTATATACAGGGAGTACCCGATCAATATACAGGGAGTACCAGATCAATATACGGGGAGTACCAGATCAATGTGGAGCTATATACAGGGAGTACCCGATCAATATACAGGGAGTACCAGATCAATGTGGAGCTATATACAGGGAGTACCCGATCAATATACAGGGAGTACCAGATCAATATACAGGGAGTACTAGATCAATGTGGAGCTATATACAGGGAGTACCCGATCAATATACAGGGAGTACCAGATCAATGTGGAGCTATATACAGGCAGTACTAGATCAATATACAGGCAGTACCAGATCAATATACAGGCAGTACCAGATCAATGCGGAGGTATATACAGGCAGTACTAGATCAATGTGGAGCTATATACAGGCAGTACTAGATCAATGTGGAGCTATATACAGGCAGTACTAGATCAATATACAGGCAGTACCAGATCAATATACAGGCAGTACCAGATCAATGCGGAGGTATATACAGGCAGTACTAGATCAATGTGGAGCTATATACAGGCAGTACCAGATCAATGTGGAGCTATATACAGGCAGTACTAGATCAATGTGGAGCTATATACAGGCAGTACTAGATCAATGTGGAGCTATATACAGGCAGTACTAGATCAATGTGGAGCTATATACAGGCAGTACCAGATCAATATACAGGCAGTACCAGATCAATGTGGAGCTATATACAGGCAGTACTAGATCAATGTGGAGCTATATACAGGCAGTACTAGATCAATGTGGAGCTATATACAGGGAGTACCAGATCAATGTGGAGCTATATACAGGGAGTACTAGATCAATGTGGAGCTATATACAGGGAGTACCAGATCAATATACAGGGAGTACCAGATCAATATACAGGGAGTACCAGATCAATATACAGGGAGTACTAGATCAATGTGGAGTTATATACAGGGAGTACCCGATCAATATACAGGGAGTACCAGATCAATATACAGGGAGTACTAGATCAATGTGGAGTTATATACAGGGAGTACCCGATCAATATACAGGGAGTACCAGATCAATATACAGGGAGTACTAGATCAATGTGGAGTTATATACAGGGAGTACCCGATCAATATACAGGGAGTACCCGATCAATGTGGAGCTATATACAGGGAGTACCCGATCAATATACAGGGAGTACCAGATCAATGTGGAGCTATATACAGGGAGTACCAGATCAATATACAGGGAGTACCAGATCAATATACAGGGAGTACCAGATCAATATACAGGGAGTACCAGATCAATATTCAGGGAGTACTAGATCAATGTGGAGTTATATACAGGGAGTACCCGATCAATATACAGGGAGTACCAGATCAATATACAGGGAGTACTAGATCAATGTGGAGTTATATACAGGGAGTACCCGATCAATATACAGGGAGTACCAGATCAATATACAGGGAGTACTAGATCAATGTGGAGTTATATACAGGGAGTACCCGATCAATATACAGGGAGTACCCGATCAATGTGGAGCTATATACAGGGAGTACCCGATCAATATACAGGGAGTACCAGATCAATGTGGAGCTATATACAGGGAGTACCCGATCAATATACAGGGAGTACCAGATCAATGTGGAGCTATATACAGGGAGTACCCGATCAATATACAGGGAGTACCAGATCAATATACGGGGAGTACCAGATCAATGTGGAGCTATATACAGGGAGTACCCGATCAATATACAGGGAGTACCAGATCAATGTGGAGCTATATACAGGGAGTACCCGATCAATATACAGGGAGTACCAGATCAATATACAGGGAGTACTAGATCAATGTGGAGCTATATACAGGGAGTACCCGATCAATATACAGGGAGTACCAGATCAATGTGGAGCTATATACAGGGAGTACCCGATCAATATACAGGGAGTACTAGATCAATGTGGAGCTATATACAGGGAGTACCAGATCAATATACAGGGAGTACCAGATCAATGTGGAGCTATATACAGGGAGTACCCGATCAATATACAGGGAGTACCAGATCAATGTGGAGCTATATACAGGGAGTACCCGATCAATATACAGGGAGTACCAGATCAATGTGGAGCTATATACAGGGAGTACCCGATCAATATACAGGGAGTACCAGATCAATGTGGAGCTATATACAGGGAGTACCCGATCAATATACAGGGAGTACCAGATCAATGTGGAGCTATATACAGGGAGTACCCGATCAATATACAGGGAGTACCAGATCAATGTGGAGCTATATACAGGGAGTACCCGATCAATATACAGGGAGTACCAGATCAATGTGGAGCTATATAAAGGGAGTACCCGATCAATATACAGGGAGTACCAGATCAATGTGCAGAGGTACTTGGTAGATACAGTGGGGCAAAAAAGTATTTAGTCAGCCACCAATTGTGCAAGTTCTCCCACTTAAAAATATGAGACCTACACCAGGCTGGGAAGACTGAATCTGCAATAGGTAAGCAGCTTGGTTTGAAGAAATCAACTGTGGGAGCAATTATTAGGAAATGGAAGACATACAAGACCACTGATAATCTCCCTTGATCTGGGGCTCCAGGCAAGATCTCACCCCGTGGGGTCAAAATGATCACAAGAACGGTGAGCAAAAATCCCAGAACCACACGGGGGGACCTAGTAAATTACCTGCAGAGAGCTGGGACCAAAGTAACAAAGCCTACCATCAGTAACACACTACGCCGCCAGGGACTCAAATCCTGCAGTGCCAGACGTGTCCCCCGGCTTAAGCTAGTACATGTCCAGGCCCGTCTGAAGTTTGCTAGAGAGCATTTGGATGATCCAGAAGAAGATTGGGAGAATGTCATATGGTCAGATGAAACCAAAATATAACTTTTTGGTAAAAACTCAACTCGTTGTGTTTGGAGGACAAAGAATGCTGAGTTGCATCCAAAGAACACCATACCTACTGTGAAGCATGGGGGTGGAAACATCATGCTTTGGGGCTGTTTTTCTGCAAAGGGACCAGGACGACTGATCCGTGTAAAGGAAAGAATGAATGGGGCCATGTATCGTGAAATTTTGAGTGAAAACCTCCTTCCATCAGCAAGGTTATTGAAGATGAAACGTGGCTGGGTCTTTCGGCATGACAATGATCCCAAACACACCGCCCGGGCAACGAAGGAGTGGCTTCGTAAGAAGCATTTCAAGGTCCTGGAGTGGCCTAGCCAGTCTCCAGATCTCAACCCCATAGAAAATCTTTGGAGGGAGTTGAAAGTCTGTGTTTCCCAGCAACAGCCCCAAAACATCACTGCTCTAGAGTTGATCTGCATGGAGGAATGGGCCAAAATACCAGCAACAGTGTGTGGAAACCTTGTGAAGACTTACAGAAAACATTTGACCTCTGTCATTGCCAACAAAGGGTATATAACAAAGTATTGAGATAAACTTTTGTTATTGACCAAATACTTATTTTCCACCGTAATTTGCAAATAAATTCATTAAAAATCATACAATTTGATTTTGGGGATTTTTTTTTCTCTCATTTTGTCTGTCATAGTGTAGTGTACCTAAATTACAGGCCGTGATGGTTTGAGGACCAGATTGGGAATTTAGCCAGGACACCAGGGTTAACACCCCTACTCTTGCAATAATTGCCATAGGATCTTTAATGACCTCAGACAGTCAGGACACCCGTTTAACGTCCCATCCAAAAGACATCACCCTACACAGGGCAGTGTCCTGGGATATTGTTTAGACCAGAGGAAAGAGTGCCTCATACTGGCCCTCCAACACCACTTCCAGCAGCATCTGGTCTCCCATCCAGGAACTGACCAGGACCTACCCTGCTTGGCTTCAGAAGCAAGCCAGCAGTGGTATGCAGGGTGGTATGCTGCTGGCTGCATACGAGTAAATTAAGGAACAGCAGCGTGCCTATGTAGTGTTTGTGTTTGTGAATGTGGGAGGGTTTTGTGTGGGAGTGTAGTGTGTGTATATGGTGTACATACAGTACCAGACAAAAGTTTTAGAACACCTACTCATTCAAGGGGTTTAGAACACCTACTCATTCAAGGGTTTAGAACACCTACTCATTCAAGGGTTTAGAACACCTACTCATTCAAGGGTTTAGAACACCTACTCATTCAAGGGTTTAGAACACCTACTCATTCAAGGGTTTAGAACACCTACTCATTCAAGGGTTTAGAACACCTACTCATTCAAGGGTTTAGAACACCTACTCATTCAAGGGTTTAGAACACCTACTCATTCAAGGGTTTAGAACACCTACTCATTCAAGGGTTTAGAACACCTACTCATTCAAGGGTTTAGAACACCTACTCATTCAAGGTTTTAGAACACCTACTCATTCAAGGGTTTAGAACACCTACTCATTCAAGGGTTTAGAACACCTACTCATTCAAGGGTTTTAGAACACCTACTCATTCAAGGGTTTTAGAACACCTACTCATTCAAGGGTTTTAGAACACCTACTCATTCAAGGGTTTTAGAACACCTACTCATTCAAGGGTTTAGAACACCTACTCATTCAAGGGTTTAGAACACCTACTCATTCAAGGGTTTAGAACACCTACTCATTCAAGGTTTTAGAACACCTACTCATTCAAGGGTTTAGAACACCTACTCATTCAAGGGTTTAGAACACCTACTCATTCAAGGGTTTTAGAACACCTACTCATTCAAGGGTTTAGAACACCTACTCATTCAAGGTTTTAGAACACCTACTCATTCAAGGGTTTAGAACACCTACTCATTCAAGGGTTTAGAACACCTACTCATTCAAGGCTTTAGAACACCTACTCATTCAAGGGTTTAGAACACCCACTCATTCAAGGGTTTAGAACACCTACTCATTCAAGGGTTTAGAACACCTACTCATTCAAGGGTTTAGAACACCTACTCATTCAAGGGTTTTTTCTTTATTTGTACTATTTTCTACATTGTAGAAAAATAGTGAAGACATCACAACTATGAAATAACACATGGAATCATGTAGTAACCAAAAAAATGTAAAACAAATCTAAATAGATTTTAGATTCTTCAAAGAAGCCACCCTTTGCCTTGACGACAGCTTTGTGATAGGAGAAAACTGAGGATGGAAACATTTGGAAAAGCTCCAGTGCCCTCCACTAAGTTGTGCTTTGGATCATTGTCCTGCTGGAAGATCCAACCACGGCCCAGTTTAAGCTTCCTAGCAGAGGCAGTCAAGTTTTGATTTAATATCTGCTGGTACATGAGGGAGTCCATGATACCATGTATCCTAACAATTAGTCCTGGACAAGCCCAGAACATCAAAGAGCCACCACCAGACTTCACAGTGGGGTTGAGGTACTTTCTGCATGGAAATCTTTCTGTCTACGCCAAGCCCACCTCTGGTGATTGTTTCCTAAAAGCTCTAGAACCTGGTATAGAACCATAGAACCCAGTCCCACTGAAAGTTCCAGTAACGTTTGGTCAACTGTAGGCGCTTGAGTTTGTTGTTTGATGACAGCTGTTTGTTGTTTGTGGTTTCATGGCAACCCTCCCAAACATCTTGTGGTTATGTACAGTAGGTGGCGTCGGATCGTAGTTTTGGAGACTTTCTGACCCCAAGACCCAACTAACATCTACATTTCTTCAGCTGTGATCCTTGGACATTTTTGGGCCACTCAAACCATCCTCCTCACGGTGCGTGGGGTCAATATAGAAACACGTCCTCTTCCAGGCCGATTTGTTAACATTTTCAGTTGCTTTAAACTTCTTAATTATCGCCCTGATAGTGGAAATGGGCATTTTCAACCGTTGAGCTATTTTCTTATAGCCATTTCCTGATTTGTGCAGCTCGACAACCTTTTGTCGCACATCATTACTGGATTCTCAGGTCTTTCCCATGGTGATGGTTGACTATGGGAACTTGGCCTCTGTGTCACCTCATATTTATACCCCAGTGAAACAGGAAGCTTACCTCTTAAGTGTTCCTAATCACCCAGGTGAACTTAAATGTAGCATATGAATGGGAACATACGTCAGTTACATTTTACTCATAAGAATTTCTAGGGGTGCCAATAATTGTGGCACACATATTTTAGAGAAAAATATATAATTAATTTATTTCACGTTTTTTTTCTCCAATCATTTTACTTCAATTAAAGGTTCGATTTTTGTGAATGTTTGAATGAAAGACCAAGAGGATAAACAGCCAATAAATGTTTTTTCACAGCCCGTTTTTTTCTCATATTTACCAAGGGTGTCAATATTAGTGGAGGGCACTGTATGAACCTTTGGTCCTGAATACAAACTGCTATGTTTGGGGGAAAATCCAATACAACACATTAATGAGTACCACTCTCCATATTTTCAAGCACAGTGGTGGCTGCATCATGTTATGGGTATGCTTGTAATCGATAAGGACTGGAGTTTTAGAATGGAGCCAAGCACAGGCGAAATCCTAGAGGAAAACCTGGTTCAGTCTGCTTTTCACCAGACACTGAGAGATGAATACACCTTTCAGCAGGACAATAACCTAAAACACAAGGCCAAATCTACACTGTAGTTGCTTACCAAGAAGACAGTGAATGTTCCTGAGTGGCTGAGCTATAATTTTGACTTAAATGTATATGAATATCTATGGCAAGACCTGAAAATGGTTTTCTTGCAATGATCAACAACCAATTTGACAGATTTTCAAGAATTTTGAAAAGAATAATGGGCAAATGTTGCACAATCCAGGTGTGGATCGCTCTTAGAGACATACCCAGACAGGTGTGGAATGCTCTTAGAGACATACCCAGACAGGTGTGGAACGCTCTTAGAGACATACCCAGACAGGTGTGGAACGCTCTTAGAGACGTACCCAGACAGGTGCTACTACAAAGTATTGACACAGGGGTATGAATACTTATGTAAACAAAATATTTCAGTATTTTAGTTTTCAATAAATTTGAACACATTTCTAAAAACATGTCACTATGTGTAATCTATGCATCTATATGTCATTTTATGAATAGACAAGTTAAAAAAAACATGGTAGGACTCTTACCGGTAACAAATTGAATTTCACCCCTGGTCCTAGGTACATGATGCCTTGTGTTATCTATATCATGTCCACCTAATAAACAGGTGATTGTTGATAACATGGTTCGGTCGTTTAATGAGGAAATAGCTTCTACTGTCTGGCACAACTTATCCTATCATTCACCGGAAGAGAGAGAAGGGATGGAGTGGGTGTGAAGGTTTGAAGAAATGTCAAGTCTTGAAATAAGGGCTTTTATTTAGAAGGATTTCTTATTACCATAACGGAAATGACGCCATCGACATGCTCCCGGAGGTCAAAAGGTATACATCAGAACACATCGGAAGGAAAGTCACAGACGATATAATAAACTATATTTAGAGTAATCAGGTATTTTGTATGCGTATATAGCGAAATTATATTCACTTTGTCGATAGGCATAGCCAGAACCATGTAGTCGTTAGCTAGCTAGGTCCACATGGATAGCTAGCTAAGTTAGCCCACGCTGATCTAGCTAGCTCCGCTAACGTTAGCTGCCTTGTACACCGCTAGCTATCTAGCTATAGCTGTTGTAGCGTGGACTGTAAAATAAACCCAATCTTACAGTCCACGCTATAACAGCTATTGGGTTTATTATGCTTGCTAGTTACGTCCCGACTGATTTGCTCCAATGTTGGGATTGATTTGGGTCCCCTACACTACATGAATAGAATAGCTATGTAACTAGCTAGCCAGCTAACTCATGCTAACAGAGCAATGGCCACGTTCCAGGCTGATCTCAAAACGGCTGGTTATATGGTTTAAATATCAGTTAATAATGACATGAAATTACAGATGAGTGTTTTGATGTATAAATCTTTTTTTACAGGTTCTCTAAAGTCCTGCCATTGACTGCATTGTCGTTGTTGCCGCACGAGAAGGACAATATGAATCCACTCAGTTCAGAGAAGGAAACATTGATGGATGAAATCGAAAAGAGTTTATGGAATTTAACTGAGGACAATTTACGCTACATGTGTGAACGTTGTGGAATGGATGGCCCTGAAATTAAAGGGATGAATCATCGCTTATTAAGGCGTAAAGTCATGGAGGAAATGTGGGACAATACGGAGTCAATGAAATCAGAGGAGCAGGGAATGTCTTGGTTAGTCCAACTGAAAGAGGACATCAGGAGGACACAGGAGGAGGGTAGCAGTGCACTCATGAGTCCCAGCCAATCGGAGGATGTAGACCGCAATGAAGAACACAACAAGGGGGACAGGGATTGGTTGCCGAGCAACGGACTGACAGCGGAACCCTTGCATCCCAGCCAATGTGATGATGATGCTGTCGACTGCGATGAAGATTGGAATGAAGAGGGAGGAGCTGGGTTGCTTAGCAATGGACTGGAGGCGGAGTCAGCTCCAGAGAGCCACAGTTACGTGAGTATTTCCCAGGCAGAAAGTGTTTTTTTTCTCAACAGTCTTCCCCTTGATTCCTTGACTTCCTATAAATGCATTGAAGGAGAATATCTGAGGTTCCTCCTCTTGGGACTTTTATCCTCCAATGTATTTTAAGAAGACCAAGTAATCAAAGATGATGGGAATCAAGGAAAGACCTTTGAGATCACCTTTAAAAAATAAAAATAAACATTTTAGTCACTTAGCAGACACTCTTATCCAGAGAGACTTACATTTATTTAACTAGGCAAGTCAGTTAAGAGCAAATTCTTATTTGCAGTGACGGCCAAACCCTAACCCGGACGGCGCTGGGCCAATTGTGCGCCGCCCTAACATGAGCAATTTGGGTTAAGTGCCTTGCTTAAGGGCACTTTGACAGATTTTTCACTTTGTCGGCTTGAGGATTTAAACCAGCAACCTTTCGGTTATTTGTCCAATGCTCTTAATCAGTAGGCTACATTTTGAGACTTCACAATTCCTTGACAAGTACGAGAGTGTTTCTCACCCTGATTCTCTATTTTAATGATTTCCAGGACAAGCCTCCACCACCCCTCTCCCCTCTCCCAGAGTCTCCAGGTCATGCCTCTACCCACAGGGCCTTATTGTGCGGTCTGAAGAGGGTGTCTGTACGGCTCGACGACTGCAGGAAGACACCGGGGCAGAGTAGCCATATAATACACAAGACAACACAGACGGGAGAGAAACCCCACAGCTGGTCTCATGCTGAACAACACAAAACCCTCTCAGGAGACAGGCCTGGCTCCCATATCTGTGATCACTGTGGGAAGAATTTTGTCACAGCTACCAATCTGAAAACACATTTACTGTGTCTGTCTGGAGAGAAACCTTACATGTGCTCTGAATGCGGAAAGAGATTCACGCAGGCCGGCAATCTTAAGAGACACCAGAGAACTCATACTGGGGAGAAGCCGTTTGTTTGTCCTCGTTGTGGGAAAGACTACAATGATTCTGGAAACTTAAAGAAACACATGAGGTCCCATGCTGTTAAACAACACACAGGGAACCCCAAAGTGAAACCTTACCTCTGCTCTGATTGTGGGAAGCAATTCATTGGAAAACAAAGCCTTGAATATCACCGAGAGGTTTTTCACACAGATCACCCTCACCGCTGTGGTCAATGTAAGAAGAGCTTCATAACTGCAGCAAGATTGGAATCGCACATAAAAACAAGACACCCGCCAACTGATCCTCTGAAGAATCCACACGTGTGCTTAGAATGTGGAAGGGGATTCCCTGTGGCCGCTAGTCTTAAAAGACACCTGAGAATTCATTCTGAGGAGAAACCGTACTCCTGCCCTCAGTGTGGAAACAGTTACAGTGATCGTGGAAATTTAAAGAAACACATCAGAACTCACACAGAGGAGAAACCTTACCACTGCTCGGTGTGCGGGATGAAGTTCCGTCATACAAAAACGTTACAACGGCATCACCAGGAGAACCACAAGGGGGAGACACTGGGTCCCATCCACAGACACCAAGACCCTCTTCCATGCCCCCACTGCGGGGAGGTGTTCTCTACCAAGGCTCTTCTAAAGGATCATGTACGGACCCACCCTAGCCGGGTCCACTGCTCCCAGTGCGACAAGACCTTTTCCAATAAAGGTAACTTACTTGTTCATCAGAGGAAACACACTGGAGAGAGGCCTTACCTTTGCCCTCAGTGTGGGAAGAGTTTCTCTCTGGCAGGGAGTTTAAAACTTCATCTCCGGATTCATGCGGGTGAGAAACCTTACTGCTGTACTTACTGTGACAAGAGATTCACAAGGAAGGGCCACTGCAATAGCCACATGCGAATCCACACTGGAGAGAAACCGTACCAATGCCCTGACTGCGGCAGGAGGTTTGCTGACGGTAACGTCCTGAAAAACCACCGGCGTACCCACACAGGAGAGAAACCGTTCCAGTGCCGCATGTGTGATAAAGCCTTCGCCCAGTTGACCAGTCTGAAGAAACATCAGGAGACACACAGCCATAATCACACTGTAAGATAAAGCCTTGGCCCAGTTGAGCAGTATGAAGAAACATCAGGAGACACAAATCCAGCCCGTCTCTGTCGGGAATCGCTACGTACCACACAATCAGTCCATCCCTAATACTTACCCACCCTGTCCCTTCGCTACGTACCACACAATCAGTCCATCCCTAACACTTACCCACCCTGTCCCTTCGCTACGTACCACACAATCAGTCCATCCCTAATACTTACCCACCCTGTCCCTTTGGCCTTCACCATGTTGGCAGTTCTAGGGAGGGATTTGGGACCAGGGGACTGAAGTTACCAGAGACAAACAGCTGTAAATACAACTTTGTATTGCCGACTTCCTCTCATTAGGGGCCATCGGAAGGCATTGGATCAGGTGTCTTCTTGATCTCTGGTTTTAAAAGACTTGTCAGCAATCTTACCAACCATGACCAGTTCATTTTAAATGACAAATTTGGGTATCCTGTTAGCCTGACATCCAGACCTGTTTTGTGCTAACATTCCACTCTCCATGCCATGTTTGGCATATTAGAATGAGAAAAATGGATACTGTGTGGACTGTAAAGCACAACTAGACTGCTACCCAGGCTAGTATCTTGTATGTCTAACAACTAATCTTTTTTTCTGTCTCAAACTGAAATGATTCTGCTCGGCTCCCCGTTCACGTTGAGTTCACATTTTAGCCCGGGAGTTTTTGTAATAACTGGGGATGTTTAGATATGTTGTCCATTTGAATTTATTGCTGAACCCCAACTAGAGTTAATAAAAATGGTGACAGCAATGTGTTGTTGGAGTAGATTTTTGAGTAAGAATGTTTATGCATAACCTAGGGTCCTAGTATAACCTAGGGTCCTAGTATAATCTAGATTCCTGGCATAACCTAGGGTCCTAGCATAACCTAAGGGTCAAGCATAATCTAGGGTGCTAGCATAACCTAGGGTCCTAGCATACCCTAGGGGTCAAGCATAATCTAGGGTCCTAGCATAACCTAGGGTTCAAGCATAACCTAGGGTCCTGGCATAACCTAGGGTTCAAGCATAACCTAGGGTTCAAGCATAACCTAGGGTTCTGGCATAACCTAGGGTTCAAGCATAACCTAGGGTTCAAGCATAACCTAGGGTCCTGGCATAACCTAGGGTTCAAGCATAACCTAGGGTTCAAGCATAACCTAGGGTTCAAGCATAACCTAGGGTCTAAGCATAACCTAGGGTCCTGGCATAACCTAGGGGTCAAGCATAATCTAGGGTCCTAGCATACCCTAGGGGTCAAGCATAATCTAGGGTCCTAGCATAACCTAGGGTCCTAGCATACCCTAGGGGTCAAGCATAATCTAGGGTCCTAGCATAACCTAGGGTTCAAGCATAACCTAGGGTCCTGGCATAACCTAGGGTTCAAGCATAACCTAGGGTCCTGGCATAACCTAGGGTTCAAGCATAACCTAGGGTTCAAGCATAACCTAGGGTTCAAGCTGTAGTAGGATGTCCCTTGGGGGTATCCGTACCTATGTATGACATGCGAGGTTTAGGTTAGTAAACATGCTGGAGCTAGAACTTCGTTGTCGTGCGTCCTTATTTTAAATAATACTACATGGTGTCAGAAGTGGTTTTAAAATTCACATAAACGTGAAGGACGTCCCAAGTAAATCATATATTTTGCTAGCTAACGAGCAAGGACTAAGTTACTGCTAAGCAACATGTTGCAAGAGGAAGAAGCTGGCGGGATTTCAGGGTTTGCGACTCTCAAATTCAACGGCCTCTGGCGCAAACACGGACAGGCCAGTGGCTTGTGCTGACGCGATTTCAGGGGTTTGCGACTCTCAAATTCACTGGGGCAGCAGTGACAGCTATCCCAACTAGGCTGTATAGCTATAGCAGAGATGGCCCTTTGCTCTCTACAAACAAAAAACTGTACGGGCCCAGTAATACGATTTTACCAGTGGTAGGGCACTTGGTGATTAAACTGGAGAGTAAAGACAAGTGTGCAAGTGCCATCCAGCCTGTCTTCGTCATTGACTCTCTAGCCAGACCGTTGCTGGGGCTACCATCAAATCAAATCAAATTTATTTATATAGCCCTTCGTACATCAGCTGATATCTCAATGTGCTGTACAGAAACCCAGCCTAAAACACCAAACAGCAAGCAATGCAGGTGTAGAAGCAATTGTACCAGCAATTGGAAGCATTGCAACTCATTGAGAGAGTGAGCGAACTGGAGGACCCAGGTGAGGTTTTCAAAAATAAATTCCCAAAACTGCTTTCTGGTCTAGGAAGGATAGAAGGTGACTACAAAATCCACCTGAAAGAGGATGCTGTCTCCTATGCCCTTACCACCCCCCGCCGGGTGCCTATCCCTTTATTGGCCAGAGTAAAGGAAGAGTTGGGGAGGATGGAAGACATTGGGGCGGTGTCTAAAATAGAGAGTCCCACAGACTGGTGTGCAGGGATGGTGGTGGTCCCAAAAGCCAATGGGGACATAAGGATCTGTGTGGACATGACTAAATTGAATGAGGCACTCTGCAGAGAGAGACACATCATACCATCAGTGGAGCAGTCACTGGCTCAGTTGGATGGCTCACAAGTCTTCACAAAGCTGGATGCCCGCTCAGGTTTCTGGCAGATACCGCTGTCATCACAGAGTAGGGCCCTCACAACGTTTATAACACCGTTTGGCCGGTACTGTTTTCATGTTTTGCCATTTGGAATCGCTTCCGGTCCTGAGCATTTCCAAAGACCCATGTCCCAGCTGTTGGATGGGCTGAGTGGCGTCATAATCCACGCGGACGATGTGCTCGTGTGGGGAAGGGACAGAGCAGAACATGATGTAAGGCTCACAGCAGTTCTGACAGGACTCCAGGAGACTTGCCTGACACTCAATGAAAAAGACACTTTTGCACAATCAGAGGTCTTGTTCTTGGGACACAAAATCAGTGCAGCTGGAATAGAGCCGGACCCAGAGAAGATCAGCGCCATCACAGATATGCCCAGACCCCAGAATGTGGCTGAAGTCAGAACCTTCTTAGGCATAGCCACATATGTGGGTAAGTTCCTCCCACAGTTCTCAGATACAACTAAACCTCTGAGAGACTTACTAGCCAAAGAGAATGACTGGTCCATGGGGTCACATGCAACAGGTATCGTTTGACAAAAGCAAAGGAGATCTGGCCTCACAGAGAGTGCTGGCCCAGTACCGTCCCCACGCTAAGACAAAAGTATCAGCAGATGCATCATCCTTTGGGCTAAGGGCGGTCCTCACACAGATGCATCATCCTTTGGGCTAAGGGCGGTCCTCACACAGATGCATCATCCTTTGGGCTAAGGGCGGTCCTCACACAGATGCATCATCCTTTGGGCTAAGGGCGGTCCTCACACAGATGCATCATCCTTTGGGCTAAGGGCGGTCCTCACACAGATGCATCATCCTTTGGGCTAAGGGCGGACCTCACACAGATGCATCATCCTTTGGGCTAAGGGCGGTCCTCACACAGATGCATCATCCTTTGGGCTAAGGGCGGTCCTCACACAGATGCATCATCCTTTGGGCTAAGGGCGGACCTCACACAGATGCATCATCCTTTGGGCTAAGGGCGGTCCTCACACAGATGCATCATCCTTTGGGCTAAGGGCGGTCCTCACACAGATGCAGGACAACATGGAGTGTCATCCAATAGCATACATCTCCCGAAGCTTATCCGACACAGAGCAAAGATATGCTTAAGTGGAGAAGGAGGCGTTGTCTATCACATGGGCATGTGAAAGGCTCAGCCAATACCTTATTGGCCTGCAGTTTACAGCAGAGACTGACCACAAACCACTGTTGGCTCTGTTAGGGACAAAAGCACTGGACGACTTGCCTCCCAGAGTTCTGCGCTTCCGCCTCAGATTACTGAGGTTCACCTACAAGATGGTGTATGTGCCAGGGAAGGCACTGATCACAGCAGATGCACTCTCTAGGGCCCCAATTAAACATCCATTATCAGAGGAGGAGCAATGTCTAGAGGGTGAGGTACGGGTGTCCATTAATGCAATAAGGGACAGTCTACCTGCATCTCAGACCAAACTGCAGCAGATTGCAGAGGAGCAACAACGAGACCACATCTGCCAACAGATAGTGCATCAGTGCAAAAAGGGATGGCCCAGAACTGCCTCAACTGCTGAAGCCCTATTGGGTGCACCAACGTGACTTCCACTGTAATGGAGACCTTCTCATGAAAGGACAACGGCAATGGCATTCGAAAGCATAATGTTAACTTTCACAGCTATGCGGACGACACATAGCTGTACATTTCGATGAAACATGGTGAAGCCCCCAAGTTGCCTACCCTGGAAGCCTGTGTTTCAGACATAAGGAAGTAGATGGCGACAATATTTTCACTTTTAAACTCGGACATAACAGAGATGCTAGTGCTAAAGTACCATGAAACAAAGATATCTTCTGTTGGATCTGACAATTCATCTTGATGGTTGTACTGTTAAGGTTGTGTAATTAACACTCTACTCAACACTTTGGATGCAGTCTATCACAGTGCCATCCGTTTTGTCACCAAAGCCCCATATACTACCCACCACTGCGACCTGCACACTCTGGTTGGCTGGCCCTCGCTTCATACTCGTTACCAAACCCACTGGCTCCAGGTCATCTACAAGTCTCTTCTAGGTAAAGCCCCGCCTTATCTCAGCTCACTGGTCACCATAGCAGCACCCACCCACAGCACCCACGCTCTCCAGTAGGTATATCTCACTGGTCACCCCCAAGCCAATTCTTCCTTTGGGATGAGTAATGCAAGATACGGAGACATTATTAAAGTGGCTAGTGTTTTAGCCTCAAAACCGCAGACCAGTCTAACCAAGCCAGCCCAGGAGCTTCACATCCAGCTTCTTCGCCTGTTGGATTATCGGAGACCAGCCACCCAGACAGCTGATGAAATTGACGAGTATTTCTGCCTGTAATGAAGCCCTTTTGTGTGGAAAAACTCATTTTGATTGGCTGTGCCTGGCTGCCAAGTGGGTGGGCCTGGATACCCAGTGGGTGGGCCTACACACTCCCAAGCCCACCCATGGCTTCACCCATGCCCAGTCATGTGAAATCCAGAGTCCTAATGAATTTATTTCAATTGATTGATTTCCTTATATGAACTGTAACTCTGTAAAATCACTGAAGATTGTTGCATATTGCGTTTATATATTTGTTCAGTATATTTCGCCGCCGTTGTGACTTGTCTTTTTTGTCATCTCGGCCTTACTGTAATATCACGGCGGCGTATGACTGAATGGGTTTATAGAGCAATCAACGCAATTATCACAACATAGGTTGTAATATGGCTTTTTTTACTGGCCCCAGTGATTTTACCCGCTCACCGCTACTGCTTTATGAGCCGCAAAACGAGCAGCAACGCTCCTCAGGGTGTAAACTCTGTGGATTTGGAAAGTAGAAGTGCTCCTGAGTAGAATGGATCCCCTTTTACTGTGACACAACGTACAGACAATTATGTGCAGTCCAATAAATGATAAGAGTACACACACACACACCAAAAAAACATTGTTGACCATTTAAATATCAACAATTGTACACATTTTCCATTTATTTTCGCCCAAATTATTCATTTACAAAGTATACAGGACTGGACTCTTATTCTGAAAGATTCCAAAACTCGTGACACGGAAGTGCTTAGTTATGCCAGAGCTATTATAGAATGAGGAGATAAGAATCTCAGCAGGATCTGAATGTCGACCAATATGCAGTGGTGTAAATAAAGTACTTTAAAATACCATTTAAGTCGTTTTGGGGGGGGGGGGGGGGGATCTGTACTTTACTTTACTATTTATATTTTTCACAACTTGCATTTTTACTCCCCTTCAGTCCTAAAGAAGATCGTGTACTTTTTACTCCATACATTTTCCCTGACACCCAAATACATGCTGAATGCTTAGCAGTTCAGTAAAATTGTCAAATTTACCCACTTTATCAAGAGAAAGTCCATGATCATCCCTTCTGCCTCGGCAACGCAATTCCTTCTTAAAAGTCAGGGAATGGGTCGAGACACCTGCCTATTTTCCTCAATAGTACGTAAATGTCATGATTTTAAAGCTATACGATATCACAGGGAACAAGTTAATTATCTCACACCCCGATAAAACATTTTTTTTGAATGTTGTACTTCTTGTTCACGTAATTCATGCTAATGTTGGGCTTTTGAGCTGGAGCCCAACGGACTCCCATTCACTTCCTTAAAGGAGTGAGCGCGTTGTCAAATAATCACCCAGAATGCACCACGCCGGCCCATTGACGAAGCATGGGCAACATAACCAATGGTCCTTAACACGATTACACTGGAGTGTCTCATCTCCATAACTGTATCTCTGGTTATTCTTGCCCGCTTCACAACGGGATCAATACCAAAGATGGTGGACGCAATTCTTCTTTGATTGAAGCAAGAATGGGACAATTTTGGAATATAAGCTGGTCAGTAAAGCATTAGGTATCGGGGTTGTTCAAACGATGTAGTTAGTTCGTCGTTAGGGTTGCATAGCTTAGTTACTGTTATGTACCTGCTCTTCAGATTGCTACTTTTTTTACTTGGGTTGCTAGCTGCTCAATAGCTCCTGTTAACTCATTTGAATCTCTGCTCAAACATAGTCGATACAGGAATAAAACGGCAATTGTTTTCTGTATGGTACGAACAGGCAGGGGACTCTACATATAATTAATGAGCTGTTGTACATAATGTTCCTGTTATGTTATTTTCGCTAGCTAGCTTCTAAAATTCCAAATTGTACCCTTCAAAATAAAAGTCCTCATTTGTGGGAAACCTTTCAATTGAAATGGTATTAAAGATCACTAATATTGTTCTATTATATTGTTCTATTAAGTAAACATGAAATGGTGACGGGGAAATATAGAACATTGAAACATTTGATGGACTTGACAGAAATAGAATGTCACGACATATTTGACGGTACAAATGGCTTTTGTCCCCATTAGGACGGGGGTTCGTTATACTGGGGGAGATCGCGTAAAGTAATTATGCGCACGAGCACAGAACTCAACTAACCTCATTTTTTCCCCCGTGCGAATCTGGCATGTCCAGTCACTTTCACATGGAGGGGAGAATAATAATTCTAGCCGGAATAACCTACATTTTTTTGTGTTTTTTGGGGGGCAAACTCCAAGATCCTCTGATAGTACTTATCCTGAGCGAATCGACATCACTGTGTTTTGAGCGCTACAGTGTTTAACAGGTGCTGCTTGCAGTTTGGCCAAGAACATGGGAACAAAGGCAGTGCAGTGCTAGATATGTACATAGCCTACAGATGAATTCAATGTGTCTGTCATATATAAACCTTCCTAGTGCCTATTTCTCTTTTTAAAAGATTAAACGCATGATATTGTGCCAATGAATTGATAAATGTCCAAATACAACAGCTTGAAATAGATGTCAGCGTTCAGTTCACGGTTCTTATTGGTATTATTTACATTTTCTCCCATCTTAAAGCAAGTCAATATTATATTAGGCTATCCATAGACACGTTGCAATATCTGCACGCCTAGAACAGCCTCCAGGCTTCTATCATAACGGTCAAGTTTGAACGAGGAAAAACATAAATAAATGACAGGGGGCAGTTTGGTCAAAAACTGATCTCGTCCGACTTGACCTTTACACCATGTCTGCCTATTTTTACACAGGTGACCTCACAAAGAGATTCCATTGTTCTGGTGACAGGAAGAAGATCTGGTGTTCTGAAAGAACGCTCACCCTGGAATAACTGGCAAAACAGCACCTCCTGAAGCTTCCTGTGTGGTGCAGCGGTCTAAGACACTGCATCTCAGTGCTAGAGGTCGTCACTACAGACCCTGGTTTGAGTCCAGGCTGTATCACAGCGGTCTAAGACACTGCATCTCAGTGCTAGAGGTCGTCACTACAGACACCCTGGTTCTATTCCAGGCTGTATCACAACCGGCCGTGATTGGGACTCCCATAGGGTGGCGCACAATTGGCCCAGTGTCGTCCGGGTTTGACCCGGTGTAGTCCATCATTATTAAATAAGAATTTGTTCTTAACTGACTTGCCTAGTTAAATAAAAACTACAACTCCCAGTGTAACGGGAGACATAGGAGACACCTCACATTAGTGACAGCTATGGTCAATAACCAGTTGTTGTAGAATT
The DNA here is from genome assembly GCF_002021735.2 of Oncorhynchus kisutch. NCBI lineage: Eukaryota > Metazoa > Chordata > Actinopteri > Salmoniformes > Salmonidae > Oncorhynchus > Oncorhynchus kisutch. The sequence goes on from NW_022265937.1 coordinate 112,520, forward strand.
TTTTTTAAACCAAGAAACATTCTAACTCTGCTGAGACCAAAATGAGTTCAGAGAAGGAAACGTTGATGGATGAAATCGAAAAGAGTTTATGGAATTTAACTGAGGACAATTTACGTTACCTGTGTGAACGTCATGGCAAAGATGGCTCTGAAATTAAAGGGATGAATCATCGCTTATTAAGGCGTAAAGTCATGGAGGAAATGTGGGACAATACGGATTCAATGAAATCAGAGGAGCAGGGAATGTCTTGGTTAGTCCAACTGAAAGAGGACATCAGGAGGATACAGGAGGAGGGTAGCAGTGCACTTATGAGTCCCAGCCAATCAGATGACGTAGACTGGAATGAAGAGGGAGGAACTAGGTTGCCTAGCAACAGACTGGAGGCTAAATCTGATCTAGAGAGGCACACACCAGAGCAGAGGGAGAGTGATGTGACTACTTCCCAGTCTGAAAGTGTTTTTCTCAAACCACACTTGTGCACTAAATGTGGAAAGGGATTCCATCAGGCCGGCTGTCTTAAGAGACACCTGAGAACTCATACGGGGGAGAAACCATTTGTTTGCCCTCGTTGTGGGAGGGCTTGGAGTGATTCTGGAAACTTAAAGAGACACATGAGAAAAACTCACCCAGGAGAGGAGATGGTTGTTAAGAGGGTCGACACTCAGAGGAGTGACCCTACAGAGAGTAGGGAGGAAATTAATGTGGATTCAATTAAATCGGAGGAGCAGGGAACGTCTCGGTCACTCCAGCTGGAAGAGGAGGATGCTTGCGGTGCGCCCGTGAGTCCCAGCCAGGCTCATGCTGATGATGTAGACTGCAATGTTGAGGACAGGGATTGGTTGTCTAGCATCGGACTGAAGGTGGAGCCCATGAGTCCCAGACAATCCGATGATGACGCTGCAGACCGCAAAGAAGAATGGAACGAAGTGGGAGGCGCTACGTTGCCTAGCAATGGACTGGAGTCGGAGTCAGCTCGAGAGCGCCACAGTTGCGTGAGTATTTCCCAGTCATTATGTATTTTGTTTCCCAACAGTCTTTCCTTGATTCCCCAACCTTATTTTTATAAATGCATTGGGAGGAGAATAACTGAGGCTCCACCTCTTGGACTTTGTCTTCCAATGCATTTTGAGAAGGAGGCAGAGTCATCGAGGATGAGAGTCATCGAGGATGAGAGTCATCGAGGATGAGACTAATCGAGGATGAGACTAATCGAGGATGAGAGTAATCGAGGATGAGATTAATCGAGGATGAGATTAATCGAGGATGAGAGTCATCGAGGATGAGAGTCATCGAGGATGAGAGTCATCGAGGATGAGAGTCATCGAGGATGAGATTAATCTAGGATGAGATTAATCTAGGATGAGAGTAATCTAGGATGAGAGTCATCGAGGATGAGAGTCATCGAGGATGAGAGTCATCGAGGAAAGACTCTTGAGACTTCAAAATTCCTTGACGGGAAGGAGAGAGTTTCCCACACTAAGGGTTTTTCTGGATAAAAAATGGACTTAGGGGGTGGGTGTGGCATGGGGGCGTGGCGTGGGGGTGTGGCATAGGGGTGTGACATGGGGGTGTGGTGCGGGGGCGTGGCATGGGGGCGTGGCAATGGGCGGGTTTGGCCCATTGGCTCAGTTGAATTTTGGACAGCATTTTAGAGGCCCCCCATCTTGGCGGTCGACAGAATTCTTAGCATTTTTAAGACAATTATCTGCAACTCTACGAATTTCTCCATGGAGCTGAGAGAGATTTTTAACACATTTTTAATAGCAGCATTTTTTTTTTGCGTTTCTACGTATTCTGCCATGGACCTGAGAGAAGATTTTGCAGTTTGAAGCTAATTTCCTTGAACTCTATGCATTTTGCCATGGTTAATGCTGTTTTATTTTGCTCAAACAAAAAAAATTGAAATCAATTCTGCTAAATTAATTGTTTTGGGCATTGTTTATTCTCCCTGACTGTCTAGTTTTTATTTTGATGATCGTTAGTTCGCAGATTACATTATTGATACATGTATCATTCTGTTATCTTTTCTACATACTTTCTATCTAGTTTTAATCCTTTACCCTGAAAGTGTTTTTTCAGAACTTCAATGGCAGAAAAATCCCAGCACCCTGATTTTTGATTTCATGTCTATTTTTCTAATTTCCAGGACAAGCCTCTCTTGCCCTCCTCCACCCTCGCAGAGTCCCCGAGTCGTGCCTCTCCCGGTGGCACCTTATTGTGTGGTCTGAAGAGGGTGTCTGTGCGGCTTGTCGACTGCAGGAAGACACCGGGGCAGAGTGGCCTTCAAATGCACAAGGCAACACAGACGGGAGAGAAACCCCACAGCTGGTCTAATGCTGAACAACACAAAACCCTCTCAAAAGACAGGCCAGGCTCCCATATCTGTGATCACTGTGGGAAGAATTTTACCACAGCAACCAATCTGAAAAGACACTTCCTGTATTTGTCTGGAGAGAAACCATACATGTGCTCTGAATGCGGAAAGAGATTCACGCAGGCCGGCAGTCTTAAGACACACCAGAGAACTCATACTGGGGAGAAACCGTACATTTGCCCTCGTTGTGGGAAGGCTTGGAGTGATTATGGAAACTTAAAGAGACACATGAGAAGGCATACTGTTAAACAATACATGGTGAAACCTCACCACTGCTCGGATTGTGGGAAACAGTTCATTGTCAAATCAAGCCTTAAACATCACCGGCTAGTTTTTCACACAGATCACCCTCACCGCTGTGGTCAATGTAAGAAGAGTTTCATAACTGCAGAAAGACTGGAATCACACACAAAAACACAACACCCGCCAAGGGATCCTCTGAAGAACCCACACGTGTGCTCTGAATGTGGAAAGGGATTCCATCAGGCCGGCTGTCTTAAGAGACACCTGAGAACTCATACGGGGGAGAAACCGTTTGTTTGCCCTCGTTGTGGGAGGGCTTGGAGTGATTCTGGAAACTTAAAGAGACACATGAGGAAAACTCACCCAGGAGAGGAGATGGTTGTTAAGAGGGTCGACACTCAGAGGAGTGACCCTACAGAGAGTAGGGAGGAAATGAATGTGGATTCAATTAAATCGGAGGAGCAGGGAACGTCTCGGTCACTCCAGCTGAAAGAGGACATCAGAAGGATACTGGTGGATGCCAGAGGTGCACCAATGAGTCCCAACCAAGCCGATGATTATTCTGAAGACGGTGACGAGGGAGGAACTTGGTTGCCTAGCAACAGACCGGAGGCGAAATCTGATCTAGAGAGGCACACGCCAGAGCAGAGGGAGACTGATGTGACTACTTCCCAGTCAGAAAGTGTTTTTCTCAAACCACACTTGTGCACTAAATGCGGTAAGGGATTCAAAAAAGCAGGCTGTCTTAAGAGACACCTGAGGACTCATACGGGGGAGAAACCATTTGTTTGCTCTTGTTGTGGGAAGGCTTGGAGTGATTCTGGAAACTTAAAAAGACACATGAGAAAAACTCACCCAGGAGAGGAGATGGTTGTTAAGAGGGTTGACACTCAGAGGAGTGACCCTACAGGAAGTAGGGAGGAAATGACTGTAGATTCAATTAAATCGGAGGAGCAGGGAACATCTCGGTCACTCCAGCTGAAAGAGGAGGATGCTTGCGGTGCGCCCGTGAGTCCCAGCCAGGCTCATGCTGATGATGTAGACTGCAACGTTGAGGACAGGGACTGGTTGCCTAGCATCGGACTAAAGGCAGAGCCCATGAGTCCTAGCCAATCCGATGATGACACTGCAGACCGCAAAGAAGAATGGAACGAAGAGGAAGGTGCCCTTCGTTGTGGGAAGGCTTGGAGTTATTAAAGAGACCCATGAAAAGAGCTCAACCACCACCCAATCAGCATGTCCCTTATCCCTACCCACCACCCAATCAGCATGTCCCTTATCCCGACCCACCACCCAATCAGCATGTCCCTTAACCCTACCCACATCAGACACCATGGTAACCTGGTTTACACCTGTCCAATCCATTATAGGTGTGTTTACTACTTCAAGGAAACAAGATGTGAAGCATGTGTTTTTTTGGGGTGGTATATTTGATGTTGTAATTGTTTTTAATGGAGACAGGTTAGAAGTAGAGGGGGAGACAGATGAGGAGGGAAGACAGTGAAGAGTAGATGCAGGGATTGAACCCTGGTCACCATTGGGGAGGCTGAGGCATACATAGAGCATCCAGCTGTGCTACCACAAGACTACAGGCTATGTACAGAAGGAAGCATTTCTAAAAGTATTGGAACACTGCCCTAGACTCAGCCTGTCCCAAATAACACCTTATGCTCTACATAGTGCACTACTTTTGACCCCTGCCCATCGGGGTGCCATTTTGAATTCAGGATGTCCCAAACCCCAACCTACCACATGCCCTTGCTTGGCCCTCACTAGTGCTGTGGCGGTCAGCAGGTGATTGGCAAGCAAATAACTGCCGGTCTCATGGCAATTGAATGTTTAATTGTCATAAACATGTTTAGCCTACAAGCCACTGATGCGGACCTTTGGGCTCCCGAGTGGCGCAGCGGTCTAAGGCACTGCATCTCAGTGCTACAGGCGTCACTACAGACCCTGGTTCGATTCCAGGCTGTATCACAACTGGCCTTGATTGGAAGTCCCATAGGGCGGCACACAATTGGCCCAGCGTAGTCCGGGTTTGGCCCGGGGATAGGCCTCATTGTAAATAAGAATTTGTTCTTAACTGACTAGCCTAGTTAAATAAAAATAATATATATATATATATTTTTTAAAGTATAAACATTTAATATAATATATCACAATTGAACATAGCTTAATAAAATAGCAAAGGAAGTGCACGCATGCGGCTATTGTGTGTTGAGAGGTTAACAAAGAAACCGGTTCTCTCATATGCTTCATTCAGAGTTATTTATTCGACTTTAATTCTGATACGAACGTTGAGATATGTTCTCATTCTTAATATATTAATAAGGCTGCATGATGGGACTCTGATGATTTGAAAAAAAAAGTCTCAAGCTGAACACACTTCATCAGTCTCTCATTCACAATTTGGACAAGCACTTAACAATATTCTCAGCAGGCCTCGAGTTTCCCGGTGGCATCCCCCTTGTGTGGCTGTAATGCCCCATAAAAAAATCGGTACCTTTTACGGCCAATGTGGGTGTTATAATAATTATAATTACTCTCACTCACATGGTTCCTTCAGATGTAGCCAATGCCCGTCACGTGATTGGTCCATCTCACAGTCATTTCAGCTAAGAAGTAATGAAGACAAACACATCGGGGGGCGTAACTGCGCACGTTCAATTCCGAGGCGCATATTGAAAATGTTAGAACTGTCCACATTTTACTTTTCGTCAGCCAATCAGATGAGTCGGTCTAACCAACAGCACTAGCTTATGTCCAATGTACTATCCCCCATAGTGCAACAGTTGACCTATGCTATTGGTCAACTGTTCTTCTGTGCAATAAATAAATAAATATACTGTAGGACAGTTGTGGGATGCGATAGATCCCAATAAATAAATCAATATACTGTAGGACAGTTGTGGGATGCGATAGATCCCAATTGAATACAGCAACACGCATCCATTTTTTTTCTTTTTTTAAAGCAGTGAGGCTGATGCAACAGATCAGAACGTTTAGCTTACAATGTTGATAAATTATTAAGGCTATTTCTATTGGACTTTTTCTTCACATTAGAAGCGTATCAATGTGCACACGGTGGCACACGGTGGTAGGCTATTAGTGCGAATGTTCCAACATGCAATCGATTAGCAGGAAAACACTGTTCCCGAAAGTGAAGGCAAATGTGATTGTGCATTTAATAGTTTATTTTAAAAAGGTGCATTTAATAGTTTATTATAAGAGGTGCATATTTATTGTGAAAATGATCTTCCCCAAACGTGAAACTCACACAGCTTATGTCTGCCAGTTAGGCTCTACACCGGCTATAAAGCGGTTTAATATTTATTATCATTATCCTTTATTTAACCAGGCAAGTCAGTTAAGAACAAATTCTTATTTTCAACGACAACCTAGGAACAGTGGGTTAACTGCCTTGTTCAGGGACAGAATGATAGATTTTTACCTTGTCAGCTCAGGGGATTTGATCTTGCAACCTTTTGGGTTACTGGCCCAACGCTTTAACCACCAGGCTACCTGCCGCCCCTACACTCTAACCACTAGGCTACCTGCCGCCCCTACCCTCTAACCACTAGGCTACCTGCCGCCCCTACACTCTAACCACTAGGCTACCTGCCGCCCCTACCCTCTAACCACTAGGCTACCTGCCGCCCCTACACTCTAACCACTAGGCTACCTGCCGCCCCTACACTCTAACCACTAGGCTACCTGCCGCCCCTACACTCTAACCACTAGGCTACCTGCCGCCCCTACACTCTAACCACTAGGCTACCTGCCGCCCCTACACTCTAACCACTAGGCTACCTGCCGCCTCTACACTCTAACCACTAGGCTACCTGCCGCCCCTACACTCTAACCACTAGGCTACCTGCCGCCCCTACACTTTAACCACTAGGCTACCTGCCGCCCCTACACTCTAACCACTAGGCTACCTGCCGCCCCTACACTCTAACCACTAGGCTACCTGCCGCCTCTACACTCTAACCACTAGGCTACCTGCCGCCCCTACACTCTAACCACTAGGCTACCTGCCGCCCCTACACTCTAACCACTAGACTACCTGCCGCCTCTACACTTTAACCACTAGGCTACCTGCCGCCCCTACGCTCTAACCACCAGGCTACCTGCCGCCCCTACACTTTAACCACTAGGCTACCTGCCGCCCCTACACTCTAACCACTAGGCTACCTGCCGCCCCTACCCTCTAACCACTAGGCTACCTGCCGCCCCTACACTCTAACCACTAGGCTACCTGCCGCCCCTACACTCTAACCACTAGGCTACCTGCCGCCCCTACACTCTAACCACTAGGCTACCTGCCGCCTCTACACTCTAACCACTAGGCTACCTGCCGCCCCTACACTCTAACCACTAGGCTACCTGCCGCCCCTACACTTTAACCACTAGGCTACCTGCCGCCCCTACACTCTAACCACTAGGCTACCTGCCGCCCCTACACTCTAACCTCTAGGCTACCTGCCGCCTCTACACTCTAACCACTAGGCTACCTGCCGCCCCTACACTCTAACCACTAGGCTACCTGCCGCCCCTACACTTGAACCACTAGGCTACCTGCCTCCCCTACACTCTAACCACAAGGCTACCTGCCGCCCCTACACTCTAACCACTAGGCTACCTGCCGCCCCTACACTCTAACCACTAGGCTACCTGCCGCCCCTACACTTTAACCACTAGGCTACCTGCCGCCCCTACACTCTAACCACTAGGCTACCTGCCGCCCCTACACTCTAACCACTAGGCTACCTGCCGCCTCTACACTCTAACCACTAGGCTACCTGACGCCTATACACTCTAACCACTAGGCTACCTGCCGCCCCTACACTCTAACCACTAGGCTACCTGCCGCCCCTACACTCTAACCACTAGGCTACCTGCCGCCCCTACACTCTAACCACTAGACTACCTGCCGCCTCTACACTTTAACCACTAGGCTACCTGCCGCCCCTACGCTCTAACCACCAGGCTACCTGCCGCCCCTACACTTTAACCACTAGGCTACCTGCCGCCCCTACACTTGAACCACTAGGCTACCTGCCTCCCCTACACTCTAACCACAAGGCTACCTGCCTCCCCTACACTCTAACCACTAGGCTACCTGCCACCCCTACACTATAACCACTAGGCTACCTGCCTCCCCTACACTCTAACCACTAGGCTACCTGCCGCCCCTACACTCTAACCACTAGGCTACCTGCCGCCCCTACACTCTAACCACTAGGCTACCTGACGCCCCTACACTCTAACCACTAGACTACTAGGCCACTTTTAGTTGTGATAAAAAACCTTATCAAAACATATAGGCCTATGGGCTGGGCTACATACGGTGTGCGACCTATGATTTGAAGAAGTCGCAAAAAAACACACAAGTTATTCCTCGCCTCACTGCACAAGCTGGGCGTCATTCACAAGTGATAATACATAATCCACAAGTGATAGGCTAATATTGTCACCCATCAGACTATTCTTGATTTAATCTTGTCTTTACATATACTAAATAATATGTGTGTGAAATTAGTTTTGATTTAGAATGGACCATTATCATGCACCTGTATCGAAACAGGGGTAAGGGGGGGAAAAAATGTCAACTATGCACTTAAATAGCAAAATGGAGGACGCTTTTCCCCGTGGTTCATTTTCATGCCAGCCAGGTAGGCTATACTCCTGTTGTAAAGAGAAGCAATGTGCTTAATATTAGGAAAGTTTATAAATATAATAGGCCTAGCCTATAGAAAGCTGATGGGATCCTCCTCTTTTTAATAGAGGCCATCACTCTGTTTTCTCACGCAGTTACATAGCCTATAGAAATGTTGCGCAACATGAGCTCATGGGCTCTCATGAAGTGTTTTGATGAGATGTTTTAATACATTTACATTGATGTCAGAGTGATTTAAAGGGACGATACAGTGCTGAGTACCAGGCAGTTAGTTTGGTAGGTTACTAATGACCATCAGTAGCATCAGAGAAGCCTAATTACCGTGTCTAAACTGTCACGTGGAATTTGACTGTCTTCATGACTAGTGACCTCTGGTCTGGTGGTAATACCGTCACCTTGACAACCCCTCCATGTTGGCAGATCTAGGGACAAGATGACTGAGGTTACCAAAGACAAAACGGCTGAATGTAGAACTATATACAGCTGACTTCCTATCATTGGACCATTGGAGAAGGGCCCAATCCCAAATTGACATCTAGACCTTATGCACTTGTGGAGATGTAAGATCATCTAATTGGTTGTAAGCAATATGGGTTTACTTCCACCTAGCCTATCATTGAGTGGTAGAGCTATTACCATATTGCTTACACCTGACAAAACCTCTCTGATCTCCACAAGTGCATATGGCATAGGGTCTAGGGGGCGTTTAGGATTGGGCCCATTGGGTCAATGTGTCTTGATTTCTGGTTTTAAAAGACTTGTCAGCGATCTTACCACCATGACTAGTTCATTCTAAATTCACAATGCCATGCTGTTGTATCCTGTATGTATAACTTGGAATATAATTATATTTTGTAAATCTATCTCAAACTGAAATTATTCTGCCTGGCTCCCCTGTTCAAGTTGAGTTCACATTTTAGCCGGGGAGTTTTTGTATTAAGAGTTGATGTTTAGATATTTTTGTATATGTAGTGGATATGAACACCCCTTCAAATGAGTGGATTGGGCTATTTCAGCCACACTTGTTGCTGACAGGTGTATAAAATCGAGCACACAGCCATGCAATCTCCATAGACAAACATTGACAGTATAATGCCCTTACTGAAGAGCTCAGTGACTTTCAATGTAGCATCGTCATAGGATTCCACTTTTCCAACAAGTCAGTTCATCAAATTTCTGCCCTGCTAGAGCTGCCCCGGTCAACTGTAAGTGCTGTTATTATGAAGTGGAAACATCTCGGAGCAACGATGTCTCAGCCACGAAGTGGTAGGCCACACAAGCTCACAGAACGGGACCGGCGAGTGCTGAAACAACCAGTGTGTAAAAATCATCTGTCTTTGGTTGCAAAACTCACTACCGAGTAGCAAACTGCCTCTGGAAGCAACATCAGCACAATAACTTAAGTTGGGAGCTTCATGAAATGGGTTTCAATGGCTGAGCAGCTGTACACATGCCTACGAAAAGTAATGGTCTGTGGCTGTTTTTCATGGTTCAGGCCCTTTAGTTCCAGTGAAGGGAAATCGTAACACGACAGCGTACAACGACATTCTAGATGATTCAACTTTGTGGCAACAGTTTGGGGAAGGCCCTTTCCTGTTTCAGAATGACAATCCTCCTGTGCACAAAGTGAGGTCCATTCAGAAATGGTTTGTCGAGATCGATGTGGAAGAACTTGACTTGCCTGCACAGAGCCCTGACCTCCATCAGCCAGGCCTAATCGCAAGCCAGGCCTAATTACAAGCATCAGTGCCCGACCTCACTCATGCTCGTGCCTGAATGGAAGCAAGTCCCCGCAACGATGTTCCAAAGCCGTCCCAGAAGAGTGGAGGTTGTTATAGCAACGGGGGGGGGGATCGTTTTAGCCATGTAGTGTATGTTGTCCATTTCAAAGAATGTTTTGAATTTATTGCTGAACACCAACTAGAGTTAATAAAAATGGTGACAGCAATGTGTTGTTGGAGTAGATCTTTGAGTAAGAAGGTTTATGCATAACATAGGGTCCTAGCATAACCAAGGGTCCTAGCATAACCAAGGGTTCAAGTGTCACAGGCAAAGTGTATGTATGTAGTGTCACATCAACATTTTGTGAGGACAGAAATGTAAGAAAATCTTAGATTTGTAATTATTTGTTAATTGATCAATAATGACAAAGGTGAAACTCTAGCTTCAGTTAGATAACAATGGTCATATGTGTAATTTTAACATAAACACACATTAATCCGGATAAGATTGCTATACTACCATTCTTTGACACCTATCTAAAAAATGTGGATCTTCATTTTAGTCTGTTTTACATGGCTTTTGCATTGGGTGACCGTTGATAGCGTGAAAATACCAATTAAAATTGCTGGTCAAAATGGGGGGGGACACCCATTATAACATGTTCAGTTATGCTCACCGCACGACTGATAAACCCACACTACATTCGAGCTAGAAAGCGCGTAATCGTGATTCGTGCATCGTACGGCTTTTATTTTGTCTTAGCCATATTTTGATTGACGTCGTGTCAAAAACGTCACTACGCCGGAAGTGTTGGAAAGATTAAAATCCTCTTGAGTGACAGCAGCCGTTTGGTACATTGTATTTTTTGTCTTTCTGTAGGGATGGAGGTGACACGAACAAGTAATTCACCTCTTTATGCACCCTTATAGATAATATACACAGATATTATAGTCATATGCTATTAGATACACAAACTTAGTTGTGGTTTCTCACCGCACAATCATGATTCTGTTCATTTCCGCGAGGTTGTGAATGCTAACCCGCTAACTAGCATTAATAGCTAGCTTGCGTGTTGAGTAAACCACCAACGCATGTTGGCTGATTGTTGTTTTTGTATTACAGATTTCAAAGACAGTTTAAGCACTGTGTACAGCGCAATAGAGGAAGCAGACTTTCTCGCAATCGATGGGGAATTTTCAGGTAAGTCATTGTTAGCTAGCTATTTAACTGGCAAACGTGTATAGTTACATTTTAACTAGCTCGCTCGCCAACCCGTTTCCGTGGCTGCTACAAGCCACACACACGAATTCGGTGTTGAACTCTTGACATCTTCATCATTATCTAGTTAATACAGTAGAAAATACACTCTATTCGGTTTCAGGTATTAGCGATGGGCCCAACGTCAGCGCACTGACTAACGGGTTGGACACGCCAGAGGAGCGCTACATGAAGCTAAAAAAGGTAACAGTCAAGAGATACATGCGTTTAGAGTTGGGGGGCAATGCGGTTTCCTGCATTATGCTGCATTTACTTGACACTACAACGTTTTATGGCAGCCATGTTGGTTCCCCGTTAGTTTAACATGGAGAATATTTAACAATGTAATGGAATGTCTAGAATGAGAACGATATTCAAAACTCTAACATAAACAAAACACTAAATATTTGGCCCTGGTTAAAACTGTCGGTGTCGGTCCAGCACTGAGTGAGTCGCTACAGTTGAAGTCAGAAGTTTACATACACCTTAGCAAAAGATTTAAACTCCTGACATTTAATCCTAGTAAGATGTCCCGGTCTTAGGTCAGTTAGGATCAGTTAGGATCACCACTTTATGTTAAGAATTTGAAATGTCAGAATAATAGGAGAGATTTTTTTTCTTTCTCCCAGCTTTTCTTTCTTTCATAACATTCCCAGTGGGTCAGAAGTTTACAAACTCAATTAGTATTTGGTAGAATTGCCTTTAAATTGTTTAACTTGGGTCAAACGTTTTGTTTGGCCTTCCACAATCTTCCCACAGTAAGTTGGGTGAATTTTGGCCCATTCCTCCTGACAGTGCAGGTGTAACTGTGTCAGGTTTGTAGGCCTCCTTGCTCGCATATGCTTTTTCAGTTCTGCCCACAAATGTTCTATCGGATTAAGGTCAGGGCTTTGTGATGGCCACTCCAATACCTTGACTTTGTTGTCGTCAATCCATTTTGCCACAACTTTGGAAGTATGCTTGGGGTCATTGTCCATTTGGAAGACCCATTTGTGACCAAGCTTTAACTTCCTGACTGAGGTCTTGTGATGTTGCTAAAATATATCCACATACTTTTCCCTCATGCCATCTATTTAGTGAAGTGCACCAGTCCGTCCTGCAGCAAAGCACCCCCACAACATGATGCTGCCACCTCCGTGCTTCATGGTTGGGACGGTATTCTTTGGCTTCTTAGCCTCACCCATTTTCCTCCAAACATCACGTTGGTCATTATGGCCAAACAGTTCTGTTTTTTGTTTCATCAGACCAGAAGAGATTTCTCCAAAAAGTACGATATTTGTCCCCATGTGCAGTTGCAAACCGTAGTCTGGCTTTTTTATGGCGGTTTTGGAGCAGTGGCTTCTTCCTTGCTGAGCGGCCTTTCAGGTTATGTCGATATAGGACTCGTTTTACTGTGGATGTAGATACTTTTGTACTTGTTTCCTCCAGCATCTTCACAAGGTCCTTTGCTGTTGTTCTGGGATTGAGTTGCACTTTTTGCGCCAAAGTACGTTCATCTCTAGGAGACAGAACGCGTTTCCTTCCTGACTGGCTTGACCGCTGTGTGGTCCCATGGTGTTTATACTTGTGTACTATTGTTTGTACAGATGAACGTGGTACCTTCAGGCGTTTGGAAATTGCTACCAAAGATGAGCCAGACTTGTGGAGGTCTACAATTGTTTTTCTGAGGTCTTGGCTGATTTCTTTTGATTTTCCCATGATGTCAAGCAAAGAGGCACTGAGTTTGAAGGTAGGCCTTGAAATACATCCACAGGTACACCTCCAATTGACTCAAATGATGTCAATTAGCCTATCAGAAGCTTCTAAAGCCATGACATTTTCTGGAATTATCCAAGCTGTTTAAAGGCACAGTCAACTTAGTCTATGTAAACTTCTGACCCACTGGGATTGTGATAGTGATTTATAAGTCAAATAATCTGTCTGTAAACAATTGTTGGAAAAATTACTTGTGTCATGCACAAAGTAGATGTCCTAACCGATTTGCCAAAACTATAGTTTATCAAGAAATTTGTGGAGTGGTTGAAAAACAAGTTTTAATGACTCCAACCTAAGTGTATGTCAACTAGTTTTAATGACTCCAACCTAAGTGTATGTCAACTAGTTTTAATGACTCCAACCTAAGTGTATGTCAACTAGTTTTAATGACTCCAACCTAAGTGTATGTCAACTAGTTTTAATGACTCCAACCTAAGTGTATGTCAACTAGTTTTAATGACTCCAACCTCAGTGTATGTCAACTAGTTTTAATGACTCCAACCTAAGTGGATGTCAACTTCCCATTGTATATAACTAATATAGCTCGTATAACTTTTTATATCATGGCTGAATTTGATCATGGTTTTTGGGTGTTTTTGATTCCTGGAGTCTGTATGTATGGGTCACAACAAGGCCATGTGCTATCGGTCCTGCTTTAAATGTACACGTTTGAGACTCTCTCCACTCCTCTGGCTCTCCCCCCCCCCCCCCCCCCCCCTCCACTCCTCCCCCCCCCCCCCTCCTCCCCTCCTCCACCCCCCCCCCTCCACTCCTCTGCCCCCCCCCCGTCTCCACTCCTCTGCCCCCCCCCCGTCTCCACTCCTCTGCCCCCCCTCCACCCCCCCCCCTCTCTATCCAGCACTCCATGGACTTCTTGCTGTTTCAATTTGGACTGTGTACGTTCACATATGACCAGGCAGAGTCCAAGTGAGTAGGATTTATCTCTCTGATTTAACATTTAACACGCAGTCGGTTTTGAACTGAGTTACATCTGCGTAACATGAAGCTTCTCAGAGTAGGAGTGCTGATTTAGGATCTGTTTTTAGCCTTTCAGATTGTTCTGAATGAGACTCCATATGGACCTGATCCTATATCGGCCCGTGACTTGACCCCAGATCAGTTAGTGATTTAGCCAACTCTTCTCTACTGTGGTGTTACACTGTCATAACAAATGGGTTGTGTCTGAAATACTGATCTGGGACCAGCTGATATAGGCTGATACACTTTATTTAACACTATAAGTCAGCTATATGTGATCTCTATGCAGGCTATAGGAATGTTTAACCTAGCTGACCTGGTGTTCTTGTCCCCACAGGTACGTCATCAAGACTTTTAATTTTTATATATTCCCAAAGCCGTTCAACAGAACCTCCCCAGACACCAAGTTCATCTGCCAGGTTAGGAAACTGTTGGTCTGTCTTATCTTATCCGGGTGGTACAAGCATTTCTTATTGGTGCTTCGACAACCTGCATCGCTTGCTGTTTGGGGTTTTAGGCTGGGTTTCTGTACAGCACTTTGAGATATCAGCTGATGTAAGAAGGGCTATGTAAATACATGGGGAGTGACAACCTAAACCTGTCCAATCAAATCACGTTTCAGCCCGTTATATAAATACACGTGATTTGATTGGACAGGTTTAGGTTGTCACTCCCCATTTCAGCCCGTTTGCTTCCTTTCCATCCCTGGAGAATAGGACCCATGTTGCCCCTGGTGGTGCTTTGGTAAATATGTCTGTGTTTTGTTATTTCAGAGTTCCAGCATAGACTTCCTGGCCAGTCAGGGTTTTGACTTCAACAAAGTGTTCCGTCACGGTAGGTGGCATTCTGTCTGGTTGCCGTAGAAATCCCAACTAGGACAATAAATCGTTTTGATGGATTGAAGCTACTCTAGTTAACCCCCTTCCCTGTTCTGGATGCTCTAGGAATTCCAACTAGGTCAATAAAGATGACGAAGTGATTGATTTAAGCCAACCAACACTCCGCCATCTAACCCCGCCTCCTTTTCTGGTTGCCGTAGGGATCCCGTACCTGAACCAGGAAGAGGAAGTGCAGCTGCGAGAGCAGTATGAGGAGAGGCGGAGTCAGAGTAACGGATCAGGAAACCCCTCCTACATCTCCCCCAACTCAAACAAAGGCCCCGGTAGCATCCCCGAGGAGCACAGGGAGTACATCGGGCGGGTGGTGTAAGTTTAAACCTGACTTCTAGTTACAACTTTAGACTGTAGTTGCATGTGGTGAGAGAGATGACAGCCTGGTCCCAAATCTGCCCCTTTCCCTCCTGCTGACACTAGTTCCTCCAGCCGCCACTAGCCCCTTTCCCTCCCTAGCCACCCTCTGACACTAGTTCCTCCTACCGCCCCTTTCCCTCCCTAGCCACCCTCTGACATTAGTTCCTCCTACCGCCCCCTCCCTCCCTAGCTACCCCAGACACGACCATTCAGCTCCAGCCCAGAACGCATCCCTGTCGTCGTTTTGTTAAGTCTTCCTCCTGCCTCTTGTCCCTTGCAGAGAGAAGGTGGAATCTCTGTTCACTACCTCAGAGAAGACTGTGGACCTGGAGCCCTGCACTGGGTAAAGAAACGCGTGTGTGTGTGTGAGAAAAATGCATTTATACGACACTTTTATTTCAGTCTCAAAGGGCTTTACCCCCCCAGCAAGATTTACCAGTGTTTTGTTTATTAAACCTCCATTCCCCCTGTTCTGTTCACTGCTCCACTCCAGGTTTCAGAGGAAGCTGATCTACCAGACTCTCAACTCCAAGTAAGTACGTTCTGTCCTTCAAGAGCAGCAATGTTCTAGAACTCTGCAGATATAATTCAGTGTTCCATCCCAAGAACACAGGGAGATTAATGAAATCCACTTTTTGAATTGTTACCATTCTGCTATTTCTAAAACCGATGAATTGGGGTTTTTATCTGTAGTTTTAACGCTGCTTCGTGACAGTTAATGTTTATAATAAAATGTTTATAGTTCTAGTACTGAGTGTGTATATTGTACAGAGATGACATATCTTTATAGAAGGATAATGTTGATCTACTCTCCTATAGGTTCCCAAAGGGTCTTCATGTGGAGACCTTGGAGACAGAGAAGGTCAGTCTGCCAGCTAGATGAGGTTCTCAAAACCTCTCCTCAGGGGGATCCCCAGCCAGTCCATGTATTTGAACTATTCCAGAGCCCTACGAGACTCGTGATCACGGCTGGTTGTGATACTGCCCGGGATCGAACCAGGGTCTGTAGTGACGCCTCTAGCACTTTCGATGCAGTGCCTTAAACCGCTAGCACACCTGATTGAACTAATCATTAAGACCTTTATACTAGGAATAAGGCTCCTGAATGGCACAGCGATTTAAAGCACTACATTGAAGTGCTAGAGACGTCACTACAGACCCTGGTTCGATCCTGGGCTGTATCACAACAGGCTGTGATCAAGAGTCCCGTAGGGCAGCGCACAATTGGCCCAGCATTAACCGGGTTAGGGGAGGGGTAGGCCGTCATTGTAAAATAAGAAATAGTTCTTAATTAACTGACTAGTTAAATAAATCCATTAAGCTAGAGGATGTAATGAGTGATACCAGTTTCAACTTTAGTTTAGGGCTCCATTTTAACTGTCTTCATACCAATGGATTTACTCAGGGATCTTCTACGTTAGTAATCTGGAGTTACTCAGGGATCTTCTACGTTAGTAATCTGGAGTTACTCAGGGATCTTCTACGTTAGTAATCTGGAGTTACTCAGGGATCTTCTACGTTAGTAATCTGGAGTTACTCAGGGATCTTCTACGTTAGTAATCTGGATTTACTCAGGGATCTTCTACGTTAGTAATCTGGAGTTACTCAGGGATCTTCTACGTTAGTAATCTGGATTTACTCAGGGATCTTCTACGTTAGTAATCTGGATTTACTCAGGGATCTTCTACGTTAGTAATCTGGAGTTACTCAGGGATCTTCTACGTTAGTAATCTGGAGTTACTCAGGGATCTTCTACGTTAGTAATCTGGAGTTACTCAGGGATCTTCTACGTTAGTAATCTGGAGTTACTCAGGGATCTTCTACGTTAGTAATCTGGAGTTACTCAGGGATCTTCTACGTTAGTAATCTGGAGTTACTCAGGGATCTTCTACGTTAGTAATCTGGAGTTACTCAGGGATCTTCTACGTTAGTAATCTGGAGTTACTCAGGGATCTTCTACGTTAGTAATCTGGAGTTACTCAGGGATCTTCTACGTTAGTAATCTGGAGTTACTCAGGGATCTTCTACGTTAGTAATCTGGAGTTACTCAGGGATCTTCTACGTTAGTAATCTGGAGTTACTCAGGGATCTTCTACGTTAGTAATCTGGAGTTACTCAGGGATCTTCTACGTTAGTAATCTGGAGTTACTCAGGGATCTTCTACGTTAGTAATCTGGAGTTACTCAGGGATCTTCTACGTTAGTAATCTGGATTTACTCAGGGATCTTCTACGTTAGTAATCTGGATTTACTCAGGGATCTTCTACGTTAGTAATCTGGAGTTACTCAGGGATCTTCTACGTTAGTAATCTGGAGTTACTCAGGGATCTTCTACGTTAGTAATCTGGAGTTACTCAGGGATCTTCTACGTTAGTAATCTGGAGTTACTCAGGGATCTTCTACGTTAGTAATCTGGAGTTACTCAGGGATCTTCTACGTTAGTAATCTGGAGTTACTCAGGGATCTTCTACGTTAGTAATCTGGAGTTACTCAGGGATCTTCTACGTTAGTAATCTGGAGTTACTCAGGGATCTTCTACGTTAGTAATCTGGAGTTACTCAGGGATCTTCTACGTTAGTAATCTGGAGTTACTCAGGGATCTTCTACGTTAGTAATCTGGAGTTACTCAGGGATCTTCTACGTTAGTAATCTGGAGTTACTCAGGGATCTTCTACGTTAGTAATCTGGAGTTACTTTACTCAGGGATCTTCTACGTTAGTAATCTGGAGTTACTCAGGGATCTTCTACGTTAGTAATCTGGAGTTACTCAGGGATCTTCTACGTTAGTAATCTGGAGTTACTCAGGGATCTTCTACGTTAGTAATCTGGAGTTACTCAGGGATCTTCTACGTTAGTAATCTGGAGTTACTCAGGGATCTTCTACGTTAGTAATCTGGAGTTACTCAGGGATCTTCTACGTTAGTAATCTGGAGTTACTCAGGGATCTTCTACGTTAGTAATCTGGAGTTACTCAGGGATCTTCTACGTTAGTAATCAGGTTTAATGAAATTATTTTATTTTCTCTGCAGTATAACTGTTTAGAGTAACTTTTGTCTCCAGTCAGTGTGAGGTGTATGTTTGTATACCTTATAAACACATGTATGTTTTATATTATATATGATGTTCCAGAAAGAGCAACACCTCCTGATCTAGAAGGAACAACACAATGAAATACTATCCTCCCGGTGTTCTAGTCTGACCTCCTCCCGGTGTTCTAGTCTGACCTCCTCCCGGTGTTCTAGTCTGACCTCCTGCCGGTGTTCTAGTCTGACCTCCTCCCGGTGTTCTAGTCTGACCTCCTCCCGGTGTTCTAGTCTGACCTCCTCCCGGTGTTCTGGTCCGACTTCCTGCCGGTGTTCTGGTCTGACCCCCCCCCCCTGCCGGTGTTATAGTCTGACCTCCTGCCGGTGTTCTAGTCTGACCCCCCCCCCCCCCCCCCCCTGCCGACGTTCTAGTCTGACCCCCCCCCCCCCCCCCCGCCGGTGTTCTAGTCTGACCTCCCCCCCCCCCCCCCCCCGCCGGTGTTGTAGTCTGACCCCCCCCCTCCCCCCCGCCGGTGTTGTAGTCTGACCCCCCCCCTCCCCCCCTGCCGGTCTTCTAGTCTGACCCCCCCCTCTCCCCCCCCTGCCGGTGTTCTAGTCTGACCCCCCCCTCTCCCCCCCCTGCCGGTGTTCTAGTCTGACCTCCTGCCGGTGTTCTAGTCTGACCCCGGTGTTCTAGTCTGACCCCCCTGCCGGTGTTTTAGTCTGACCCCCTGCCGGTGTTCTAGTCTGACCCCCCCCCCCCCCCCCCCCCCCCCTGCCGGTGTTCTAGTCTGACCCCCCCCCCCCCCCTGCCGGTGTTCTAGTCTGATCTCCTGCCGGTATTCTAGTCTGACCTCCTGCCGGTGTTCTAGTCTGACCCCCCCCCCCCCCCCGCCGGTGTTCTAGTCTGACCCCCCCCCCTGCCGGTGTTCTAGTCTGACCCCCCCCCCTGCCGGTGTTCTAGTCTGACCCCCCCCCCCCCCCCCTGCCGGTGTTCTAGTCTGACCCCCCCCCCTGCCGGTGTTCTAGTCTGACCCCCCCCCTGCCGGTGTTCTAGTCTGACCCCCCCCCCCTGCCGGTGTTCTAGTCTCATCCAGATCTAGAAGGAACACGATGCTTAGAGTACAGAAATACTCTCCTGTAATGTGATGCTGTGGGATTGTCTCCAGTCAGTAGGTGGGATTGTCTCCGGTCAGTAGGTGGGGTTGTCTCCGGTCAGTAGGTGGGGTTGTCTCCGGTCAGTAGGTGGGGTCGTCTCCGGTCAGTAGGTGGGGTCGTCTCCGGTCAGTAGGTGGGGTCGTCTCCGGTCAGTAGGTGGGGTCGGCTCCGGTCAGTAGGTGGGGTCGGCTCCGGTCAGTAGGTGGGGTCGGCTCCGGTCAGTAGGTGGGGTCGGCTCCGGTCAGTAGGTGGGGTCGGCTCCGGTCAGTAGGTGGGGTCGGCTCCGGTCAGTAGGTGCTGATGTACATTAATAGAAGGGTGTATTATGTGATGATATAATGGGGTTTCAGAAAGAGCGGTACATCCAGATCAGCAAGGTGGACGACGAGGAGAGGAAGAGGAGAGAACGGCAGAAACAGGAGAGAGAACAGGTGACGTTCCTTCTACTGTTTGTTTTTTCAACAAAAAAAGAAGCAAACCCAACATTCCAGAACATTCCTCCCTGTGGTGTTCTAGATGGAAGCAGTCTAAACACAGTAACTCCAGAATGACACGACCAGTTTCATTTTCTTCTACTGTATCTAAAAAGCAGACGGCACATTTCTTCTTAATGTTCCAAATCTTTACCCCCCCCCCCCCCCCTTTCAAGAAACACGATCAGGAGACAACATTTTGAATCTGGGAAATTACTTGTCCAATAAGAGACATTCCTTTTGTAGTTTCTCTGCAATGTTTTGCTACGTTTCCTACTGAACGTGACCCTCGTCAATCCTTCCAGGAGGAGCTGAATGACGCTGTGGGATTCTCCAGGGTCATACACGCCATCTCCAAATCTGTGAGTTACCCTGACAACCTGTTATCAAATTGTTTAGTTTTAATCTGTATGTTATGTTACGATGTACCAGTATATACCAACTGCCTTTGCAATCCACCACTGAAACGATAAGGAATATTGTAGTTGAGTGAGTTCTCCTTGATCTCTTGGGCACTATACCTTTAGGTTGGGACTCAACTCTTTCCCCCCTCTCTCCAACCCAGGGAAAGTTGGTAGTTGGCCACAACATGCTGCTAGACGTCATGCACACCATCCATCAGTTCTACTGCGTACTGCCAGAGGTACAAAACACGCACCATTTATATATGAACACAGTGGTTTAATTTTAAATTTCACCTTTATTTAACCAGGTAGGCTAGTTGAGAACAAGTTCTCATTTACAACTGTGATCTGGCCAAGATAAAACAAAGCAGTGCGACACAAACAACAACACAGTTACACATGGGATAAACAAACATAGTCAATAAAACAATGGAAAAGTGTATATACAGTGTGTGCAAATGAGGTAAGACAAGGGTGGTAGGCAATAAATAGGCCATAGTGGTGAAATAATTACAATTTAGCAATTAAACACTGGAGTGAATAGATGTGCAGAAGATGAATGTGCAAGTAGAGATACTGGGGTGCAAAGGAGCAAAATAAATAAATACAGTATGGTGATGAGGTAGATTGGATGGGCTATTTACAGATGGGCTATGCACAGGTGCAGTGATCTGTGAGCTGCTCTGACAGCTGGTGCTTAAAGCTAGTGAGGGAGATATGAGTCTCCAGCTTCAGCGATTTTTGAAATTCGTTCCAGTCATTGGCAGCAGAGAACTGGAAGGAGAGGCGTCCAAAGGAATTTGCAGTGACCAGTGAGAGATACCTGCTGGAGCGTGTGCTATGGGTGGGTGCTGCTATGGTTACCAGTGAGCTGAGATAAGGCAGGGCTTTACCTAGCAAAAACGTATAGATGACGTGGAGCCAGTGGGTTTGGCGACGAATATGAAGCGAGGGCCAGCCAACGAGAGCATACAGGTCGCAGTGGTGGGTAGTATATGGGGCTTTGGTGACAAAACGGATTGCACTGTGATAGACTGCATCCAATTTGTTGAGTAGCGTGGTGGAGGCTATTTTATAAATGACATCGCCGAAGTCGAGGATTGGTAGGATGGTCCGTTTTACAAGGATATGTTTAGCAGCATGAGTGAAGGATGCTTTGTTGCGTAATAGGAAGCATATTCTAGATTTAATTTTGTGAGTCTGGAAGGAGAGTTTACAGTCTAACCATACACTTAGGTATTTGTAGATGTCAGAACAGTCCCGAGTAGTGATGCTGGATGGGCGGGCAGATGCTGGCAGCGATCGGTTGAAGAGCATGCATTTAGTTTTACTTTCATTTAAGAGCAGTTGGAGGCCACGGAAGCAGAGTTGTATGGCATTGATGCTTGTCTGGAGGTTTGTTAAGTGTCCAAAGAAGGGCTAGAAGTATACAGAATGGTATCGTCTGCGTAGAGGTGGATCAGAGAATCACCAGCAGCAAGAGCTACATCATTGATGTATACAGAGAAGAGAGTCGGTCCAAGAATTGAACCCTGTGTCACACCCATAGAGACTGTCAGAGGTTCGGACAACAGGCCCTCCGATTTGACACGCTGAACTCTTTCTGAGAAGTAGTTGGTGAACCAGACGAGGAAATCATTTGAGAAACCAAGGCTGTTGATTCTGCCGATAAGAATGTTGTGGTTGACAGAGTCGAAAGCCTTGGCCAGGTTGATGAATACGGCTGCACAGTATTGTCTCTTATCAATGGAGGTTATGATATCGTTTAGGACCTTGAGCGTGGCTGAGGTGCATCCATGACCAGCTCTGAAACCAGAATGCATAGCAGAGAAGGTACGGTGGGATTCGAAATGGTCGGTGAGCTGTTTGTTAATTTGGCTTTTGATGACCTTAGAAAGGCAGGGTAGGATGGCTATAGGTCTGTAGCAGTTTGGGTCTAGATTGTCTCCCCCTTTGAAGAGGGGGATTACCGCGGCAGCTTTTCAATCTTTGGGGATCTCAAACAATACGAAAGATGTTTAACAGGCTAGTAATAGGGGTTGCAACAATTTCGGCTGTAATTTTAGAGAGGGACCAGATTGTCAAGATTTTTTTGGGGGGGGTCCTGATTTTGCAGCTCGTTCAGAACATCAGCTTTATGGATTTGGGTGAAGGAGAAATGGGGGGGGTTTGGGAAAATTGCTGTGGGGGGTGTTGACCAGGGTAGGAGTGGCCAGGTGGTAAGCATGGCCAGCTGTAGAAAAATGATTATTGAAATCCTCAATTATCGTGGATTTATAGGTGGTGACAATGTTTTCTAGCCTCCGTGCAGTGGGCATCTGGGAGGAGGTGCTCTTATTCTCCATGGACATTAGTCTCCCAGAACTTTTTGGCGTTTGTGTTGCAGGATGCAAATTTCTGTTAGGAAAGCGAAGGCTTGCTTTTTCAAAGTGCCTGTGTATATTGGTTCCTAACTTCCCTGAGAAGTTGCATATCGCAGGGTCTATTCGATGCTAATGCAGGATGCTAATGCAGGATGCTAATGCAGGATGCTAATGCAGGATGCTAATGCAGGATGCTAATGCAGGATGCCTTTGTGCTGGTCAAGGGCAGTCAGGTCTGGAGTGAACCAAGGGCTATATCTGTTCCTGGTTCTACATGTTTTTAACGGGGCATGCTTATTTAAGATTGTGAGGAAAGCACTTTTTAAAGAATAACCAGTTATATTCTACTGACGGAATGAGGTCGGAAACACAGTGGTTTAGAGCAACCTTGTTTCTTTTCTATTTGACAGTCTTTTCTTTCTTCTCCACAGGACCTGAATGACTTTAAAGAAGTCACTCAGTGTGTCTTCCCCAGGTAAATACATACTGCTGCGTCAGGGTTTCGGTGGGGCTTCCCTGGGTAAATACATTCTGCTGTGTCAGGGTTTCGGGGGGTCTTCCCCGGGTAAAGGACATACTGCTGTGTCAGGGTTTCGGTGGGTCTTCCCCGGGTAAAGACATACTGCTGCGTCAGGGTTTCGGTGCGTCTTCCCCGGGTAAAGGACATTCTGCTGCGTGAGGGTTTCGGAGGGTCTTCCCCGGGTAAAGACGTACTACTACTATATCTCTATGGGCCGTTCTGGCTCCGACAAGGCTTACCACTACTTTGACCTAACCTCTCTGGGACTCAGTCTATTTATCTGGTGCACTGTTAATCTAGAAACCTCTCCAGTAGCCCAGAGGTTGGAGAGGGGGACCAGCAGCTGGACGAGCCGGCGACACACATGGGAATGAACTGGCAGCTGGAAGGCTGCTGCTCTGATCCCATGTACCATCTCCTGCCGTTGTGCAAGGCACTTAACCCACCAGGTTTTTCACCCAGGAGCTCTGCTCTGCGTCTGACCCGGTGCCCCTCCCCCTCAATGCGGTGCCCCTCCCCCTCAATGCGGTGCCCCTCCCCCTCAATGCGGTGCCCCTCCCCCTCAACGCGGTGCCCCTCCCCCCAATGCGTGTGTATATTTGGTGCTGTTGGTAAAGATAGATGTTCCTCTCTAACCAACGGACCAAGTATCTTCTCTATTGTTTCCTCAGGCTGTTGGACACCAAGCTCATGGCCACTACGCAACCGTTCAAGGTAATACTATTTCAGGTATTTAGATGTCAGGTTAAAGGATGTCATAGCCTCCCGGGTGGTGCAGTGGTTCAGGGCTGTGCCACCAGAGACTCTGGGTTCGCGCCCAGGCTCTGTCGCAACCGGCCGCGACCGGGAGGTCCTTGGGGCGACGCACAATTGGTCTAGCGTCGTCCGGGTTAGGGAGGGTTTGGCCGGTAGGGATATCCTTGTCTCATCGCGCACCAGCGACTCCTGTGGAGAGCCGGGCGCAGTGCGCGCTAACCAAGGTTGCCAGGTGCACGGTGTTTCCTCCGACACATTGGTGGGGCTGGCTTCCGGGTTGGATGTGTTAAGAAGCAGTGCGGCTTGGTTGGGTTGTGTATCGGAGGACGCATGACTTTCAACCTTCGTCTCTCCCGAGCCCGTACGGGAGTTAAAGCGATGAGACAAGATAGTAGCTACTAACAATTGGATACCACGAAATTGGGGAGGAAAAAGGGGGTAAAATTCAACAACAAAAAAGGATGTCATGAAACCCCCTGTGGAAGTCTGAAGAATATTCATTGTGCCTTTTTGTTTTTTTGATCCCTTCTAGGAGTTGATCAACATCACGTCTCTAGCAGAGCTGCAGAAACAGCTGAAAGAGAGCCCCTTCAAATCTCCTAAAGTTGGTAAGAGAACATGACGACGACTACGCCACGTTTAAGGAACAGGAAGTTATTTCAGAAGCTTATCTAACAAAATAACTACATCACATGAACTAAATCATATAGCTTTTAACATAATGGAAATGGTGGTACATTTTGTGTAAAAAAATTCTAACTTAACCTTATATTGTCTATAGTTGAGGACAAGATTCTATAGCAGTGGTTCTCAACCAAGGGTACTAAAGAGCCCCTGGTGGTACTAGACCTATCCACATGGGGTGCTTGAGAAGACCCCTAATACCATAGGCTTACTGTTAAAATGCAAGAGGGAGTACTTCAGGTGTACTCCGGACAGAGGAAATTATACTTGGTATTTTAACCGAGGTTGAACCATTTGATCTATAGGACCTATGTAGATACTGTGATGCAGTGGTATTCAAAGTCGGGGAAGTGACTGCAGTGGGGTCACTTGTTTTTTAGGAGTACAGATTATTGTATGGGACCGTATACTAACAAAAATCTAAGTTTTTATAGTCATTATATTTTGGCGTCGTAAGCAGTAGCAGTGTGGACAAAATCTATGGAAGCAGAGACAGAAAATAATGAGACCTATAACCCTGTTAGCATTTCCCAAACTCAACCCTCGGGACCCCAGGGGGTGCACGGTTTGATGGGTGCACGGTTTGATGGGTGCACGGTTTGATGGGTGCACGGTTTGATGGGTGCACGGTTTGATGGGTGCACGGTTTGATGGGTGCACGGTTTGATGGGTGCACGGTTTGCTTCATGGTTTTTGGCTTCATGGTTTTTGGTTCTCACCCCTACCATAGACTTACACAGTAATTATGACAACTTCCAGAGGACGTCCTCCAACCTATCAGAGCTCATGTATGAAGTGAGCTGACATGTTGTCCATCCAATCAAAGGCTCAGAGAATGTCAGAATCTAGTACTGAAAGTAGAAGCTACAGCTAGCACTGCGGGGAATTTTTGACTCAGAGAAATACAATAGTTGAACGTTTTTGAAGTAATTTCTTCCAAAATAAAGCTAGAGATGAACTATTTTCAGTTTTACTCACATTGCTAGCGAATGCAGTTACCTAGTTTTAGCCTACTGAAACACACTGCTCAAATAGAGGGATGCTATGTTAGCTAGCTGGCTAGGACTTTCCAACACAACACTGGAACTCTTCCAAGTCAAGGTAAACTTTGTTTTACTAATTTATTTGCCACTGGGGCCCGCCAATGTAAGTGCTAAACTGCTTAATGGCTGTACACTGTATCGTTACTGCATGATTGTAGCAGGTTTACTAACGCATTAGTTCTATTGGCTGTGTTGACTATGACGTTACTTAAGCTAATATGGTGACGACGACGAAGTCCTTGTGTAGCGGTTATATGGTATGGCTTGAAGTTTTTTTTTTTGTCGCCTGGTCACACAGCGCATGTGGTGTGCATTGTCCACAAGTGAAGGGATACGGTGAGAGGAGGAGAGCGCATCGATGTGAGAAGGAAAACAACGTGGCTGCTATGAAAGTCAACACGTGATAAGGGGGTGTATTCATTAAACTGATTCTGTCGAACTTTTCTTAAACTGAAGCAAGTGGAACAAAACGAGGTTACAATATACCTGGATTTGTCCAATAGAAACTCTCGTTTGCAACTTGGACTAATGATTACACCCTATATCAGCTTAGATGCAGGCAAGAGTGTGCAAGGCGGTATTGAATGTGTCACGGTCACCTCCAAATGTTTATCTCGACCTGTGTTGCACCTACGTTATAAACTTTAATTCATAGGCAGCAGCGGTATGAGAACCAGCACATTCTTGAGCAATACGTCTTTCCTCAGTAGGAAATCCTCGTCGACCCGCTGTGCTGTGAAACTCGGCATGCTCATGGGGCTGACATCGCTGGTCCAAATGTCGGTCGTGACGCCCATAGCAAGTAGCATACATCATGATGGGTACAGGGACCATTTTGAGTATCATGTCGTAGCCTTGACCTCTCGCTGTTACATAGAACAGGGTGAATGGAAAATGACTGCTAATATGGTGTAATAGAAATAAGGTCAAGCTCATCGGGGGAAAAAACTCTGACTCGTGATAATGGCTTTGTTTGCTCCATAACCTGTTAGTTCATATGCCTCGCCACCGTGCTATTGTAAAGGATGTGAAACGGCTAGCTTAGTTAGCGGTGGTGCTATTGTAACGGATGTGAAACGGCAAGCTTAGTTAGCGGTGGTGCTATTGTAACGGATGTGAAACGGCTAGCTTAGTTAGCGGTGTTCGCGCTAAATAGCGTTTCAATCGGTGACGTCACTTGCTCTGAGACCTTGAAGTAGTGGTTCCACCTTGGTCTGCAAGGGTCGCGGCTTTTGTGGAGTGATGGGTAACGATGCTTCGAGGGGTGACTGTTGTTGATGTGTGCAGAGGGTCCCTGGTTCGCGCCCGGGTATGGGCGAGGGGACGGTCTAAAGTTATACTGTTACACTATATAGGCCGAGACAAGACGGTGGCAGAATGAATTCAAACACCTTTTTTGTTTCATCACAAAACCGGACAGCAACATCTGTCTGATGTCCACAAATAATGTTGTATGTAACAAACAGTTGCTTGACCATGCTGTAGGTCATGTAAGTTAATGTTTCCGACATTTTTTAACGACTATCGATGTCGAAGCACGGAGCGTTACCGCAAGTCTAAAAGAAATCATGAGCTTTCCATCGTGTCCAGCTGTGTATGTAACATTTCACGTAAACCCTGTTTCCCGTCTGCATCGAAGTACCTAGCATCGAGCATGGTGGCAACACAGTAAAGAGGCTCAGAGAATGCCTGTTAAAGAAGTAGTGGTCCTTGTACCTAGCATCGAGCAGGGTGGCGGCACAGTAAAGAGGCTCAGAGAGAATGCCTGTTAAAGAAGTAGTGGTCCTTGTACCTAGCATCTAGCATGGTGGCAACACAGTAAAGAGGCTCAGAGAGAATGCCTGTTAAAGAAGTAGTGGTCCTTGTACCTAGCATCGAGCATGGTGGTGGCACAGTAAAGAGGCTCAGAGAGAATGCCTGTTAAAGAAGTAGTGGTCCTTGTACCTAGCATCGAGCATGGTGGCAACACCGTAAAGAGGCTCAGAGAAAATGCCTGTTAAAGAAGTAGTGGTCCTTGTACCTAGCATCGAGCATGGTGGCAACACAGTAAAGAGGCTCAGAGAGAATGCCACTGAATCGCTTGTTCACAGCCTCGAGTACTGTAAATTAACCCCACGGTCTGTCGGCAGTTTTGTTGAGCAGACGCTTCAATGCCATGACAGAGGGTATCACGTCCACTGCAGACAGGTGATGAGCTTATTTCTCCAGTCAGTAGTTTGAACGGCGCAAGGAGGGTGTTCATGTTTACATGTTCTCAAATGCCATTGAAATGGCTGCAGCGGTATGAGAACCAGCACATTCTTGAGCAATACGTCTTTCCTCAGTAGGAAATCCTCATCGACCCGCTGTGCTGTCAGACTCGGCATGCTCATGGGGCTGACATCGCTGGTCCAAATGTCGGTCTTGACGCCCATAGCAAGTAGCATAATGAATCCCATTATCTTGGCTTTAATGGATTTCGCCTTTGCGTTGTCTCGCTGAAATGTAATTACTCTTTCAAATGTCTGCTCGACTTGAACTTGTTGTGTTGTTGGAAGTGTGCACTTACTGTTCTGCTGTATTCTTCGTGGCGTCGAATAGGACAGGTCTCCATCCATGGCTAATGTAGTGTCTGATTAGAGTAGAATAGGACATGTCTCCTTCCATGGCTAATGTAGTGTCTGATTACAGTAGGACAGGTCTCCGTCCATAGCTAATGTAGTGTCTGATTACAGTATAATAGGACAGGTATCGTCCATGGCTAATGTAGTGTCTGATTACAGTAGAATAGGACAGGTCTCATCCATGGCTAATGTAGTGTCTGATTACAGTAGAATAGGACAGGTCTCGTCCATGGTTAATGTAGTGTCTGATTACAGTAGGACAGGTCTCGTCCATGGCTAATGTAGTTTCTGATTACAGTAGAATAGGACGGGTCTCGTCCATGGCTAATGTAGTGTCTGATTACAGTAGAATAGGACAGGTCTCATCCATGGCTAATGTAGTGTCTGATTACAGTATGGCAGGTCTCATCCATGGCTAATGTAGTGTCTGATTACAGTATGGCAGGTCTCATCCATGGCTAATGTAGTGTCTGATTACAGTATGGCAGGTCTCATCCATGGCTAATGTAGTGTCTGATTACAGTAGAATAGGACAGGTCTCATCCATGGCTAATGTAGTGTCTGATTACAGTAGAATAGGACAGGTCTCATCCATGGCTAATGTAGTGTCTGATTACAGTAGAATAGGACAGGTCTCATCCATGGCTAATGTAGTGTCTGATTACAGTAGAATAGGACAGGTCTCCGTCCATGGCTAATGTAGTGTCTGATTACAGTAGAATAGGGCAGGTCTCATCCATGGCTAATGTAGTGTCTGATTACAGTAGGGCAGGTCTCATCCATGGCTAATGTAGTGTCTGATTACAGTAGAATAGGACAGGTCTCATCCATGGCTAATGTAGTGTCTGATTACAGTAGGGCAGGTCTCATCCATGGCTAATGTAGTGTCTGATTACAGTAGAATAGGGCAGGTCTCATCCATGGCTAATGTAGTGTCTGATTACAGTAGAATAGGGCAGGTCTCATCCATGGCTAATGTAGTGTCTGATTACAGTAGAATAGGACGGGTCTCGTCCATGGCTAATGTAGTGTCTGATTACAGTAGAATAGGGCAGGTCTCGTCCATGGCTAATGTAGTGTCTGATTACAGTAGAATAGGGCAGGTCTCATCCATGGCTAATGTAGTGTCTGATTACAGTAGAATAGGGCAGGTCTCATCCATGGCTAATGTAGTGTCTGATTACAGTAGAATAGGACAGGTCTCATCCATGGCTAATGTAGTGTCTGATTACAGTATGGCAGGTCTCATCCATGGCTAATGTAGTGTCTGATTACAGTAGAGTAGGACAGGTCTCATCCATGGCTAATGTAGTGTCTGATTACAGTAGAATAGGACAGGTCTCATCCATGGCTAATGTAGTGTCTGATTACAGTAGGACAGGTCTCATCCATGGCTAATGTAGTGTCTGATTACAGTAGAATAGGACAGGTCTCATCCATGGCTAATGTAGTGTCTGATTACAGTAGAATAGGACGGGTCTCGTCCATGGCTAATGTAGTGTCTGATTACAGTAGAATAGGACAGGTCTCATCCATGGCTAATGTAGTGTCTGATTACAGTATGGCAGGTCTCATCCATGGCTAATGTAGTGTCTGATTACAGTAGAATAGGACAGGTCTCATCTATGGATAATGTAGTGTCTGATTACAGTACAATAGGACAGGTCTCATCTATGGCTAATGTAGTGTCTGATTACAGTAGAATAGGACAGGTCTCATCCATGGCTAATGTAGTGTCTGATTACAGTAGAATAGGACAGGTCTCATCCATGGCTAATGTAGTGTCTGATTACAGTAGGGCAGGTCTCATCCATGGCTAATGTAGTGTCTGATTACAGTAGAATAGGACAGGTCTCATCCATGGCTAATGTAGTGTCTGATTACAGTAGGGCAGGTCTCATCCATGGCTAATGTAGTGTCTGATTACAGTAGAATAGGACAGGTCTCATCCATGGCTAATGTAGTGTCTGATTACAGTAGGGCAGGTCTCATCCATGGCTAATGTAGTGTCTGATTACAGTAGAATAGGACAGGTCTCATCCATGGCTAATGTAGTGTCTGATTACAGTAGAATAGGGCAGGTCTCGTCCATGGCTAATGTAGTGTCTGATTACAGTAGAATAGGGCAGGTCTCGTCCATGGCTAATGTAGTGTCTGATTACAGTAGGGCAGGTCTCATCCATGACTAATGTAGTGTCTGATTACAGTAGAATAGGACAGGTCTCATCCATGGCTAATGTAGTGTCTGATTACAGTAGAATAGGACAGGTCTCATCCATGGCTAATGTAGTGTCTGATTACAGTAGAATAGGACAGGTCTCCATCCATGGCTAATGTAGTGTCTGATTACAGTAGGACAGGTCCCGTCCATGGCTAATGTAGTGTCTGATTACAGTAGATTAGGACAGGTCTCATCCATGGCTAATGTAGTGTCTGATTACAGTAGAATAGGACAGGTCTCGTCCATGGTTAATGTAGTGTCTGATTACAGTAGGACAGGTCTCCGTCCATGGCTAATGTAGTGTCTGATTACAGTAGAATAGGACAGGTCTCGTCCATGGCTAATGTAGTGTCTGATTACAGTAGGACAGGTCTCGTCCATGGCTAATGTAGTGTCTGATTACAGTAGGACAGGTCTCGTCCATGGCTAATGTAGTGTCTGATTACAGTAGGACAGGTCTCATCCATGGCTAATGTAGTGTCTGATTACAGTAGAATAGGACAGGTCTCATCCATGGCTAATGTAGTGTCTGATTACAGTAGGACAGGTCTCCGTCCATGGTTAATGTAGTGTCTGATTACAGTAGGACAGGTCTCGTCCATGGTTAATGTAGTGTCTGATTTATCCCTGCTTCTTTCCTCCGTGGCCCAGTGACGGCGGAGGGGTTCCCCAGCTACGATACAGCCCAGGAACAGCTCCACGAGGCGGGCTACGATGCCTTCATCACTGGTCTCTGCTTCATCTCCATGGCCAACTACCTAGGTACTGCCTTTTACACTGTGTACTGCTATGGGTACTGCCTTTTACACTGTGTACTGCTATGGGTACTGCCTTCTACACTGTGTACTGCTATGGGTACTGCCTTCTACACTGTGTACTGCTATGGGTACTGCCTTCTACACTGTGTACTGCTATGGGTACTGCCTTCTACACTGTGTACTGCTATGGGTACTGCCTTCTACACTGTGTACTGCTATGGGTACTGCCTTCTACACTGTGTACTGCTATGGGTACTGCCCTAATACACTGTGTACTGCCATTTACACTGTACTGCTATGTGTACTGCCATTTACACTGTGTACTGCTATGGGTACTACCTGCTACACTGTGTACTGCTATGGGTGCTACACTGTGTACTGCTATGGGTGCTACACTGTGTACTGCTATGGGTGCTACACTGTGTACTGCTATGGGTGCTACACTGTGTACTGCTATGGGTGCTACACTGTGTACTGCTATGGGTGCTACACTGTGTACTGCTATGGGTGCTACACTGTGTACTGCTATGGGTGCTACACTGTGTACTGCTATGGGTGCTACACTGTGTACTGCTATGGGTGCTACACTGTGTACTGCTATGGGTGCTACACTGTGTACTGCTATGGGTGCTACACTGTGTACTGCTATGGGTGCTACACTGTGTACTGCTATGGGTGCTACACTGTGTACTGCTATGGGTGCTACACTGTGTACTGCTATGGGTGCTACACTGTGTACTGCTATGGGTGCTACACTGTGTACTGCTATGGGTGCTACACTGTGTACTGCTATGGGTGCTACACTGTGTACTGCTATGGGTGCTACACTGTGTACTGCTATGGGTGCTACACTGTGTACTGCTATGGGTGCTACACTGTGTACTGCTATGGGTGCTACACTGTGTACTGCTATGGGTGCTACACTGTGTACTGCTATGGGTGCTACACTGTGTACTGCTATGGGTGCTACACTGTGTACTGCTATGGGTGCTACACTGTGTACTGCTATGGGTGCTACACTGTGTACTGCTATGGGTGCTACACTGTGTACTGCTATGGGTGCTACACTGTGTACTGCTATGGGTGCTACACTGTGTACTGCTATGGGTGCTACACTGTGTACTGCTATGGTGCTACACTGTGTACTGCTATGGGTGCTACACTGTGTACTGCTATGGGTGCTACACTGTGTACTGCTATGGGTGCTACACTGTGTACTGCTATGGGTGCTACACTGTGTACTGCTATGGGTGCTACACTGTGTACTGCTATGGGTGCTACACTGTGTACTGCTATGGGTGCTACACTGTGTACTGCTATGGGTGCTACACTGTGTACTGCTATGGGTGCTACACTGTGTACTGCTATGGGTGCTACACTGTGTACTGCTATGGGTGCTACACTGTGTACTGCTATGGGTGCTACACTGTGTACTGCTATGGGTGCTACACTGTGTACTGCTATGGGTGCTACACTGTGTACTGCTATGGGTGCTACACTGTGTACTGCTATGGGTGCTACACTGTGTACTGCTATGGGTGCTACACTGTGTACTGCTATGGGTGCTACACTGTGTACTGCTATGGGTGCTACACTGTGTACTGCTATGGGTGCTACACTGTGTACTGCTATGGGTGCTACACTGTGTACTGCTATGGGTGCTACACTGTGTACTGCTATGGGTGCTACACTGTGTACTGCTATGGGTACTGCCTTCTACACTGTGTACTGCTGGCCTGTGGCGCTAACCCTACGGCGCTGGCCAAAAGTCTGCTCTCCTTCGTTCTCTCCTGTGGTCAAAGATGTCAATTGATGTCAGATGTCAGCCACCTTTTGAGGATAGTGAAGTGTATCCTACCCTAAGTCCTTCATGGAGGAGTCGATCTGCCACCACAGCTTTTTGAGTCAGGTGTTGTCGGAGGAGACGAGCATGTTCTCACTTAAAAACAATAAGTAGCATGTTTTTATCTATAAAAAGTATTGCGCAACTTAATTTGTTTTCATCACATACATTTTTCTTTTGAGATCCATCCCATGTAAACGTCATTTGCCAAATGTGGTGCTACTGGAGGACTCAATTTCCATCCACGTTCCCTCATCGCTGCCTCTCCTCGATTTTGACCTCGGACCTTTTTTCAAAAGGAGGCGTGAGAGGAGGCGGGAGTTGAGAAAAGGCCATCTCCATGGTAACACTACTGGGGGAACAGTTCCATGGACAGCTTTGAATCGCTCTCTGATGCCGTGTAGACTATAGCAGTAGCTGCTGTGATATGCCTATGGTCATCGTGGCTGTTTCTCAATCTTTTAAAACTTTCTCTTTCCTTCTCAAGGTACTTTCCTGACTCCCCCCAGAGCCCACATCCCATCCCAATCGAAACTCATCCAACCCTTCGTCAACAAGTAAGATCTCGGTTCTCTCCCCTTCAGTTTCTTTACCTCTCCTACGGGGGGGACTCGTGTATATATCCCTTACCTCAGCATGTCTTAGTGTAGTTATAACACATCTGTCAGCTGTATGAAGCGTTATAATGCTTCGTTGACGTCTCGTGTTTTCGCCAGACTGTTCCTGATGAGGATCATAGATATTCCCTACCTCAACATCAGTGGACCAGACCGTGAGTAGTTCAATGGGATACTATAGAACACAGTATTAGTAGTTCAATGGGATACTATATAACACAGTATGAGTGGTTCAATGGGATACTATATACTGTACAACACAGTATTAGTGGTTCAATGGGATACTATATACTGTACAACACAGTAGTATTAGTAGTTCAATGTGATACTATATAGTGTACATCACCATGTCCTACAGCACAGCAGTATTAGACACTACCTCGTCTGCATATAGTCGGCAGCCGAAGGAAAACGGAGAGGATTTATTAAAGATGGCATGTAGAAATGGGCCGTGGCAACGATGTACACAAACCATCGGTCAGTGGTGACTGAGAACGTTCCTTGTTCCCCTTTTTCTCCCCCTCTGCACCCCCCCCCTCTCCTCTGCCTCTCCTCCTCTGCCCCCCCCCCCCCTTCTCCTCTGCCTCTCCTCCTCTGCCCCCCCCCCCCCCCCCTTCTCCTCTGCCTCTGCCTCTGCCCCCCCCCCCCCTGCAGTCCAGCCCAAGAGGGATCATGTTCTGTACGTTACCTTCCCTAAGGAGTGGAAGACCAGTGACCTCTACCAGCTGTTCAGTGCCTTTGGTAAGACCCACCACATAATATGATGATGATCTATATCACTACTGACCGGGCCAGGTCACTACCGCCGACTGGGCCACCACACCAGGACACCTTTTTAATTTCCATGTCTTCCCGCATGTCTCCTAGGTAACATCCAGGTGTCGTGGATTGATGACACGTCAGCGTTTGTATCTCTGAGTCAGACGGACCAGGTACAGATCGGTGAGTACTGGCCTATCCATAAGCCTCTTCCCTCGGCCCTGTGCCCTATATAGTGCGCTACGTTTGACCCAGAGACCAGCCCTGTTCCCTATATAGTGCGCTACGTTTGACCCAGAGACCGGCCCTGTTCCCTATATAGTGTGCTACGTTTGACCCAGAGACCGGCCCTGTTCCCTATATAGTGTGCTACGTTTGACCCAGAGACCGGCCCTGTTCCCTATATAGTGCGCTACGTTTGACCCAGAGACCGGCCCTGTTCCCTATATAGTGCGCTACGTTTGACCCAGAGACTAGCCCTGTTCCCTATATAGTGCGCTACGTTTGACCCAGAGACCAGTACTTGACTTTGGCCGGAGCTCACATGATGGGAGTACCGGGCCAGCAGCACCTCAAATGTTCCACATCTTTATTCTGACCCCGACTCCCGTTCCCCCTCTGTGACCAGCGATGAACACCAGTCGCTATGCGGAGAGCTACCGTATCCAGACGTATGCAGAGTATGTCCAGGGCAGGCAGCAGGTCAGGGAGAGCCAGGGCCATTCTACCCAGTCCTGGGACGAGGACGGCTGGGTTAAACCGCACTACACCTCCCCCTCTACAGTTGGTGCTGGTCCTACTGGCTACAGCTACGGTCACAACAGGTACACGCCTTTCACACAGACACACTGACACACACACTGAGACACACACACACTGAGACGCGCGTGCGCGCACGCACTCACACACACACACACTTCATTCGATGGACTTTTAATGGAAGAGGGTTGTTGAAAGGCGTCTTGTCCATTAAAATGTCCCTGTTCTCTTATTAAAAGAAGTTAAGGATGTTCTACAAGGTCACCATGGAGTCTCTAAGGCAGGTTGATGTTTTAAATGTGGCTGCCGGTCCGTGTGTTGTGGGCGTCAGGCCGTCGTTGGGGAAACGCTGCGTCAGTCCGATCCAGGAGGAGCAGCCTACGGAGGGAGAGGCTCAGAGATCACACGCTGACGGATGGAGTGGCTACACGCACTCTCACACACACCCCGACACGGGCAGCAAGAAGATCAGGACCGACGGTAAGGACACACACACACACACACACTCCGACACGGGCAGCAAGAAGATCAGGACCGACGTCTCTAGGGGTTTGTGGGTTTGATCTGGTGTCTCTAGGGGTTTGTGGGTTTGATCTGTGGTGTCTCTA
The DNA here is from genome assembly GCF_002021735.2 of Oncorhynchus kisutch. NCBI lineage: Eukaryota > Metazoa > Chordata > Actinopteri > Salmoniformes > Salmonidae > Oncorhynchus > Oncorhynchus kisutch. The sequence continues at coordinate 148,370 of NW_022265937.1, forward strand.
GGGGTGTGTGGGTTTGATCTGTGGTGTCTCTAGGGGTGTGTGGGTTTGATCTGTGGTGTCTCTAGGGGTGTGTGGGTTTGATCTGTGGTGTCTCTAGGGGTGTGTGGGTTTGATCTGTGGTGTCTCTAGGGGTGTGTGGGTTTGATCTGTGGTGTCTCTAGGGGTGTGTGGGTTTGATCTGTGGTGTCTCTAGGGGTGTGTGGGTTTGGTCTGTGGTGTCTCTAGGGGTGTGTGGGTTTGGTCTGTGGTGTCTCTAGGGGTGTGTGGGTTTGGTCTGTGCTGTCTCTAGGGGTGTGTGGGTTTGGTCTGTGCTGTCTCTAGGGGTGTGTGGGTTTGGTCTGTGCTGTCTCTAGGGGTGTGTGGGTTTGGTCTGTGCTGTCTCTAGGGGTGTGTGGGTTTGGTCTGTGCTGTCTCTAGGGGGTGTGGTGCTGTCTCTAGGGGGTGTGGTGCTGTCTCTAGGGGTGCGGTGGTGTCTCTAGGGGTGCGTGGGTCATCTGTGGTCTGGTGTCTCTAGGGGTGCGTGGAGCTGGTCTGTGTTGTCTCTAGGGGTGCGTGGAGCTGATCTGTGGTGTCTCTAGGGGTGTGTGGGTTTGATCTGTGGTGTCTCTAGGGATGTGTGGGTTTGGTCTGTGGTGTCTCTAGGGGTGCGGTGGTGTCTCTAGGGGTGCGGTGGTGTCTCAGGGGTGCGTGGAGCTGATCTGTGGGTCTGTTGTCTCTAGGGGTGCGTGGAGCTGATCTGTGGGTCTGTGTTGTCTCTAGGGGTGCGTAGAGCTGATCTGTGGGTCTGTGTTGTCTCTAGGGGTGCGGGAGCTGATCTGTGGGTCTGTGTTGTCTCTAGGGGTGCGTAGAGCTGATCTGTGGGTCTGTGTTGTCTCTAGGGGTGCGTAGAGCTGATCTGTGGGTCTGTGTTGTCTCTAGGGGTGCGGGAGCTGATCTGTGGGTCTGTGTTGTCTCTAGGTGTGCGGGATATGATCTGTGGGTCTGTGTTGTCTCTAGGGGTGTGTGGATCTGATCTGTGGGTCTGTGTTGTCTCTAGGGGTGTGTGGATCTGATCTGTGGGTCTTGTCTCTAGGGGTGTGTGGATCTGATCTGTGGGTCTTGTCTCTAGGGGTGTGTGGATCTGATCTGTGGTCTGTCTCTAGGGGTGTGGATCTGATCTGTGGGTCTGTTGTCTCTAGGGGTGTGTAGAGCTGATCTGTGGGTCTGTGTTGTCTCTAGGGGTGTGTGTACGGACGTATGCAGGAGTAGTGGACAGTAAGACGTCAGAAGGCTGGCTGAAAACTCAGTAAGTAAACATGTGTACAGTTGAACTCCAGTACTTTCAGTCCTTCAGTCCTTAAAACTTGGAAAAACTACCTGGGTGTTCATTGAAGGAAGTTACGCCTGTGATTTGGTTGCTGTTTCCTGTAGGTCTGAGTCTGATTCGTCGAGCATGAGTCCGATCCAGGAAGAGGCGGGGTCGGAGGCGGGAGACGACGCTAGTGATCCGGCGGCGGGCGAATGGCAACAGCCTTCAACCATTCAGAGCAAGAAGAGCCGCAAGAACAACAGGATGAGGAAGACTGATGGTGAGACGAGTGAGAGCCACGCTTGTGTTCTAACGACCGAACGACTAAAAAGCACCTTAAGGAAATGCAGAGCTACAAAAAATGTCCAGTTTCGTCCCCCTCAGGTTCTCTAGCAGGTTATTCCAGAGGCTGGGGTATAGTTACTACAGGCTGCCTCTCCATGCCTCTTGGTCCCCCTCAGGTTCTCTAGCAGGTTATTCCAGATGCTGGGGTATAGTTACTACAGGCTGCCTCTTGGTCCCCCTCAGGTTCTCTAGCAGGTTATTCCAGATGCTGGGGTATAGTTACTACAGGCTACCTCTTGGTCCCCCTCAGGTTCTCTAGCAGGTTATTCCAGAGGCTGGGGTATAGTTACTACAGGCTACCTCTTGGTTCCCCTCAGGTTCTCCAGCAGGTTATTCCAGATGCTGGGGTATAGTTACTACAGGCTACCTCTTGGTCCCCCTCAGGTTCTCTAGCAGGTTATTCCAGATGCTGGGGTATAGTTACTACAGGCTGCCTCGCCATGCCTCTTGGTCTGAGGCTTTGGGAGAGTTAAAAGGCCAGAGGACCTGAGGGACCTGCTGTGGGTACATCACTTAAAAGCATGTCTGATCTGTATTGAGGTGCACAAATCATGGATTGATTTTAAAAATCAATAGAAGAATCTGAAAGTTTTTAATAAACTCGCAGCCAGTGCAGAGACCCTTTTTAAAATGGTGTAAAATGTGTTCTCGTCAGTACCCACGCTGCAGAGACCTTTTAAACCGGTGTAAAGTGTGTTCTCCTCAGTACCCACGCTGCAGAGACCTTTTAAACCGGTGTAAAGTGTGTTCTCCTCAGTACCCACGCTGCAGTGTTCTGTATATGGTTTTGCAGTTGACCAATGTCTTTCTCGGGTCGACCAGACAGGAGAGCATTACAGCAGTCAAGCCTGCTGGTAATAAAAAGGATTAAAAATAAAAAGGATATCTCTTATATCAAGGTTCCTTTACTGCTGGTGAATTCAAAATGTGTGGCCAGATTTTCTCTTGTTTTCGGCTCCAGTAATAAGAACTTCGGGTCTTGATTTATCTGGAGGAAGTCGAACTGTCTAAATTATTTCAAAATCACTAAATAGTCGAATTTATCTGTGGAGGGAACATCCTCTGGTGCCAGACCCTGATAAGTTGGAACCTAACAGCTTGGCTGTGCGTTTGCTATCTGCTCTATATTGGAACAGTGGTCCGTATCATCACCAGGACAACGAAACACCAGTGGTGTTCCTCAGGTTGACTGACTGGGAACTGTCTCTCTCGTCTTTCCCTCCCTCTAGGTGCAGAGACGACGTCTACTCTGTTCGACGTACCTCAGGTCTGGTAGCGATGGAACCCGAGATCCTGGCTCCTTACCACCTGGGTTCCTACTTCCTACCCCTGGCCACTTGACTCCTACCCCCTAGGACCGGGTTTGGAACGAGGCCTGAAGTTTCAACCAGCTGCACTTATCTGACTGGCTGAGAGAAACGAAGCCATAAATCATGATGATAGGAGTCCGCAGCATGTGGTATAGCAGGATATTCTTTAGGAAAGAAAAAAACGGTCCCAAATGGCACCCTAATCCGTATATAGTACACTACTTTTAACTACGGCCAATAGAGCTCTGGTTCAAAGTAGTGCACTATGGATATGTCCCAAATGGCACCCTAATCCGTATATAGTACACTACTTTTAACTACGGCCAATAGAGCTCTGGTTCAAAGTAGTGCACTATGGATTGTTGTGTCCCAAATATTTTTTTCACTGCTTTTTTTGTTGTTGCTCGCACTGTTTTTCATTTCTGATTGATTGATAAATCCCCTGTATCGTGATGGATTAGGTAGTTACCACTCTGCATGTTGTGGCGCTACTGACAGCTGTTCAGTACAGAGAGAGAGAGAACTCACACCCAGGCTCTACTCGCCTAACCCACCAGGCTCTGAAATGGCAGCTTGATCTCTGTTCCACTACTCTTAACCAGGGTCTATATCGCTCTGGTCAAAACTAGTGCTCTATATAGGGGGATGGGGGCCATTTGGTTCACAGCCTGATCTCTGTTCCACTACTCTTAACCAGGGTCTATATCGCTCTGGTCAAAACTAGTGCTCTATATAGGGGGATGGGGGCCATTTGGTTCACAGCCTGATCTCTGTTCCACTACTCTTAACCAGGGTCTATAGCGCTCTGGTCAAAACTAGTGCTCTATATAGGGGGATGGGGGCCATTTGGTTCACAGCCAGGGTCTGTGTTCCATGAGTATCAACGTTTATAGTATATTCATCTAGAAATACACTATCTAGATTTGATGCGTGTCTTTGTCCTATAGAAGAGGGAATCGTTTCATGGTGTGGTGTGTGTATTTTCTACGTTGTATCATCCTGAACACCAGGCCAGGCTCGTTGTTCCACGACCTCCTAGTTACTGTCACCGAGTCTGAAATCTTTCCCCTCACTGTGTCTGTTACTGGTGCCAAACCGGTTTAGTTTTAACCGTAAAAAAATGTTGCCTCCGTGACCCGTTCATCGTGAACCATCATTAAGTGTCTCTTAAACCCCCCCCCCCCCCCCCCTCCCCAATGCCACTGGACTGATGCTAGTGTAACACTGTCCTGGTGCTGTAGCCCTCTCCTCCCCCCTCCCCAATGCCACTGGACTGATGCTAGTGTAACACTGTCCTGGTGCTGTAGCCCTCTCCTCCCCCCTCCCCAATGCCACTGGACTGATGCTAGTGTAACACTGTCCTGGTGCTGTAGCCCTCCCCTCCCCCCTCCCCAATGCCACTGGACTGATGCCAGTGTAACACTGTCCTGGTGCTGTAGTAGGATTTTAAATATAGTTTAAATAACTTCCTTTTTAAAAGAAATATGTATAAAGGTCAAGCCCCTCCCCTCATTTTATAGATCCTGCTAGAACCTTCTCTAATGGTGTGTCCTAAATGGCTCCCTGTATAGTGCAGTGTCCTAAATGGCTCCCTGTATAGTGCAGTGTCCTAAATGGCTCCCTGTATAGTGCAGTGTCCTAAATGGCTCCCTGTATAGTGCAGTGTCCTAAATGGCTCCCTGTATAGTGCAGTGTCCTAAATGGCTCCCTGTATAGTGCAGTGTCCTAAATGGCTCCCTGTGTAGTGCAGTGTCCTAGGGAATAGGGCCCTGTGTAGTGCAGTGTACTAGGGAATAGGGCCCTGTGTAGTGCAGTGTACTAGGGAATAGGGCCCTGTGTAGTGCAGTGTACTAGGGAATAGGGCCCTGTGTAGTGCAGTGTACTAGGGAATAGGGCCCTGTGTAGTGCAGTGTACTAGGGAATAGGGCCCTGTGTAGTGCAGTGTACTAGAAAGGGAATAGAGAGCCATTTTGTGAAACAACAAGAGGTGTGGTTGGTCTTTTCCCTACAACAGACAGTCTAGTGGCATTATTATTTTTGTATGGACGACTTTTTTGTTGTGGCGTTTAAATGTCTTTTATTTTTGGGGTCTTTACTTTCCCCTCGTTGTAAACGTCCTCCCTTTGCAACTGTGTCAAATATTGTATCAATGCAAAACGTGTCAACGTTAAAGAATACGCTGTTTTTGTATGAAAAATGTCGCAACAAATATTTCCTTATGAACAGGAACAATTAAAGAACGTTTCTTAGTAATCCAGTGTTTTTCCTTTTTTCATCTATTTAGTAGTGTTCTGTATCCATGGCAACGTTACAGTACTAAATAGATCCGACAGCGACGGCTGAGATGTAACGTTGCCGTGGATACAGAACAGTACTAAATAGATCCGACAGCGATGGCTGAGATGTAACGTTGCCGTGGATACAGAATCTCAGCTGTCGGTGTAGGATCTATTTAGTAGTGTTCTATATCCTTGGCAACGTTGCAGTACTAAATAGATCCTACACGATGGCTGAGATGTAACGTTGCCATGGATACAGAACAGTAATGTCATGTCTCAGCTGTCGGTGTAGGAGTTTTCTTATTGTTCAGTTTTTGTATTTTTTTCCCCAACACAAACATGTATAGACAGATCCACATCACCTACGTCTTGACAATTATAATCAAACCTTAAGGTATCATGTGTTTTTTATTAGAAATGAGCTCCAGTCAGTTTATCCTTCAATTTCTAGAAGTTGTAGATGTTTTTTCTAAATGTCTTGTCAGTTTGCCTGTGAAGTGCCAACCCTGGTCATGGATATGCTGGCGCAGACCAGATCACAATTTAAATGATTCTTACGTCGTTGCCAATGAAAGCGCCCAACTGCCTGGCATTTCAGGCTAGAACGCCAGGAGCAATTATATCTGGACAGTGTTAGTCTGAATGACATGTATATAATTATACAACTGCCTGGCACTTCAGGCTAGAACGCCAGGAGCAATTATATCTGGACAGTGTTAGTCTGAATGACATGTATATAATTATACAACTGCCTGGCACTTCAGGCTAGAACGCCAGGAGCAATTATATCTGGACAGTGTTAGTCTGAATGACATGTATATAATTATACAACTGCCTGGCACTTCAGGCTAGAACGCCAGGAGCAATTATATCTGGACAGTGTTAGTCTGAATGACATGTATATAATTATACAACTGCCTGGCACTTCAGGCTAGAAAGCCAGGAGCAATTTTATCTGGACAGTGTTAGTCTGAATGACGTGTATATAATTATCTAACTGCACCTCCAATTAATACGCTTCATGTCAAATTCAAATCAAATGTATTTATATATCCCTTCGTACATCAGCTGATATCTCAAAGTGCTGTACAGAAACCCAGCCTAAAACCCCAAACAGCAAGCAATGCAGGTGTAGAAGCACGGTGGCTAGGAAAAACTCCCTAGAAAGGCCAAAACCTAGGAAGAAACCTAGAGAGGAACCAGGCTGAGGGGTGGCCAGTCAATAAATAATAAGAATTTATCATTTATTTTAATAATATTAACATAATAATCACAGGCAGAACTGTTTAAACTGGAGCAGCAGCACGGCCAGGTGGACTGGGGACAGCAAGGAGTCACCATGCCAGGTCGTCCTGATGTCCATATTGATCATCTCTGGCTCTGCTGTAAAACTCTCCACTGACCAGACAGTCAAATAACTGAAGACAAAAACTACAACATCAGCATTCAGTTCAAACAGGTTTACTGTCAAGGTTTCCATGAGACTCAAACAGCCTTTTGAAACACACACAACATTCATCAATATCATCTGCCAAAGTATTTGACACTTAGGCCTAGATTCAATGAGATCGTCAACCGACATAGCAGATGTTTTGGTGGCTTCTGAGAGGGAACTGTTGGAGCTGTCGACTATACATAGAAAGAATACACTCAGATTTAAAAATCATTCAACTGGCTGTAGATCACATCACATTTCAGTGTTCCAAGGGCTGCGTGGGATTTCTGTGACTGTGCAAAACCGATTGCAATGTCCGCTTGAGGTATAATGCCAGGAGACGCTTATGGATTTGACAGCTCTAACGCAGTACTCCCTCCGACACCACTAAAGTGGATCTGATCGAAATAGAGTCCAAAAAATTTAAACCCAATTTGTTTTTTGCTATACACAACTGTGAAACATGTCAATATACTATTAATTCATTGAGTCTCTTAGGTATGTGTGTGGTGGATGGGCGCTTGTTTCTAATTGTCTTGTTTCTTGGTGTGTAACTAAAGAGTTGTGGAAATGTTATCTTGAAGGACAAAGAACAGTCAATCAATAAATGAATCCATTTTTAAATCCAATGGTTGTAAACGGTAGCTGTGTAAAATGCTATGGGCAGCTTTCTGTTGCCATGCCTATGAATTTGAGGTTGTTTTCCCCCCATTCCCATCCCTCAGCTTTCTGTTGCCATGTCTATGAATTTGAGGTTGTTTTCCCCCCATTCCCATCCCTCAGCTTTCTGTTGCCATGTCTATGAATTTGAGGTTGTTTTCCCCCCATTCCCATCCCTCAGCTTGTTTATACCGAAGATGGAGTGTTGATCATCATCATCTTGGTGTTTTCAACCAAATTATCTTTGGTTGAAAGAATGATCTTCTCATGCTCTTGGTGCAATTACTCTTTTAAAAAATATATATATTATGTTATATAATTGAGAAAAGTCTCAATACAACACACAACGGAACAAAATTGCTTTAATTAAAGCAGAATTCGCATACTGAAGGTTGACAGTGTGAAGAAGGGGAAAAGCCTGAAGAACTGCTGGCCAAAACAAGACAACACAATCCTATCTGCCCTGTTTAAACGAGGTCCTGGGCTCATCTGACTGGGGGTCAATACTGAGGCCCTGTCTGAGTCTTTATAAAGAGGTCTGAGTCTCTCCAGTCTTGGTCTGAGTCTTTAAAAAGAGGTCCAGGCTTGGTCTGAGTCTTTATAAAGAGGTCTGAGTCTCTTGAGTCTTGGTCTGAGTCTTTATAAAGAGGTCCAGTCTTGGTCTGAGTCTTTATAAAGAGGTCCAGTCTTGGTCTGAGTCTTTATAAAGAGGTCCAGTCTTGGTCTGAGTCTTTATAAAGAGGTCCAGTCTTGGTCTGAGTCTTTATAAAGAGGTCCAGTCTTGGTCTTGGTCAGAGTCTGAGTCAGTATTAGAGTGTTGCGGGTCTTGACTCCATCGCTGCAGTATACCGGACCAATAGGGGGCGCTGTCTCTCCGGTGTGTCTTCTGGTGTTTCGTAAGAGCTCTTTTCTCTGAGAAACACTTGCCACAGTCAGGGCATTGGTACGGCTTTGCTCGAGGGCTCCGGTCTTGACTCAATCTCTGTTTTTTACCAGGCAAAGAGAAAGCAGAGTTGTGTGCCCCTGACCCGTGTGTGTTGCTGTGTGTCTCTGTTCCGTGTGTGTTGCGCTGGTGTTTCTTCATGGCTTTCTTTTCAGTGAAACGCTTCCCGCAGTCGGGGCACTGGTACGGTTTCTCTCCGGTGTGCGTTAGTATGTGTGTTTTCAGCGTATTTGACTGAGAGAAACTCTTGTCACAGTAAGTGCAGTGGTACGGTTTCTCACCTGAGTGTATTAGCCGGTGCCGTATTAAAGATGCACCATGCGAAAACTTCATGTCGCAGACGGAGCATTGGAAAGGTTTATCTCCCGTGTGCACCGTCTGGTGACGTTTCATGTATGACTTCTCAGTGAAGCGTTTGTCGCAATGGGAGCATTGGTAAGGCTTCTCTCCTGTGTGCTTTCGCTCGTGGATTACCAATCTATGCTTTGAATTGAATTCCTGGCCGCAAGTAAGGCACAGGAACGGATTCTTCTCTCTTACTTCCTTGTTCGTTTTTTGATGCTTGGTTCTCTGATGATTTGACAAGGCCTGAACCACCCTGAAGGTCTTCCCGCAGTCGGGGCAAAGGTGCTGTTTCTCCTCGTGAGTCACCACATGTTTCTTCAGCGCTCCAGATTCCATAAAACCTTTTCCACAGACAGAGCAGACGTGCGGCTTCGCTACTTGCTCTCCGTGCTGCGTTTTCTGATGTCTTCTCAAAGCTGAGTGGAAGCCGAAGCTCTTGCCGCAGTCGGCGCAGAGGTGAGGTTTCTCTCCAGTGTGGGTCCGCAGGTGCGTCTCTAACCCTGCCTTAGAAGCCAGCCTCTTCCCACATTGAGGGCATGGCTCAGAGACCTGTGTCTTGCCTACCTTCTCTCCTTTATGTCTTCTAACATGTGTTCTAAGATTCGAAGAGTCGTTAAATTGCTTCCCGCAAAGGGGGCAAATGAAGGGTTTCTCCCCAGTGTGCATACGAAGGTGCCTTTGATAACTACTTGAGTGAGAGAAGCGTTTGTGGCATTGGGAGCAGCGAAATGGTTTCTCCCCGGTATGCGTTCTCTGGTGGCTTGTCAGCCTTTCCTTTGTTGGGAAATGGCGCTTGCATTCAGGGCATTGGAATTGGTCTCTGTTTAAACGATGCAATTTGGAATGATTCGTTAAGGTAAATAAGGATGCAAAAGTCTTTCCACAATCAGAACAGAGGTGAGGTTTCTCTTCCGAATGGATGGCTTGATGTTTTATTAAGTATCCAGAATCTCTAAAGCCTTTCCCACAGACAGAGCACATGTGGGGCTTCGCACTACCTGCTGCGTGAAGTGCCTGATGTCTTTTCAGAGATGACTGAAAAGAGAAACTCTTCCCACAGTCAGCACAGAGGTGGGGTTTCTCTCCAGTGTGGGTTCTTTGATGGGACCTCAAGGCTCCTGGTTGATTAAAGACTTTCCCACACACTGAACATTCGTGCCGTTTCACTCCTCCGTGCTCTGAATGACTAAGTTTCTGATGTTTGGTCAAGGAGGGACGGAAAGCAAAGCTCTTCCCGCAGTCGGGGCAGATGTGAGATTTCTCTACAGTGTGGGTCTTCAGGTGAATCTTTAGTCTTGTCTTGGTTGACAACTTCTTCCCACAGTGAGAACATGGATGAAGGACTGGCTTCTTTACGGTCTCCTCCTGTTCTGAAGAACCAACATTGTTTTTGGAAGGTTTCTCTTTGGAATGTTCTCCGGAGTGAGTTCTTTTCATGTGTTTCTTCAAGTTTCCTGGATCATTAAAAGGCTTGCCACAACGAGGGCAAATGTATGGTTTCTCCCCAGTATGAGTTCTCAGATGCCTCTTAAGACTAGACAATTCCTTGAATCCCTTCCCGCAGTCAGAGCACTGGTGAGGTTTCTCTCCTGTGTGGGTTACCAGGTGCTCCTCCAAAGCCTTCTTTGTGGGAAACTTCTCCCCACAGTGAGGACACGGTTCACGGTAGAGCCTCTCCACACCCAACTTATCTCCTGGGTGAGCTCTCCTAAGGTGTTTCTTCAAGTTTCCTGGATCATTGAAACCTTTCTTACAACGAGGGCAAACGTACGGTTTCTCTCCAGTGTGAGTTAGCAGATGTCTCCTAAGACTGGAATGTGTACTGAATGTCTTTCTGCATTCAGAGCATGTGGTTTCAGAAACATGACATTTCTCTCCAGTATGAGTTTTCAGATGCCTGGTAAGGCTGGAAAATGTACTGAATATTTTTCCACATTCAGCGCATATATTTTTCTGTTTCTCTCCAGTGTGAGTTAGCAGATGTCGCTCCAGAATGTCTTTTGTGGCAAAACTCTTCCCACACTGAGCACAGGAGTTGGTTTTCTTGGAGGTTTTCTGCCCTGGTGTTTTCCTGCAGTCCATCAGCTGCACAGACACCCTCTTCAGACCCCAAATTAAGGCGGTACCGGGAGAGGCACGACACAGGGTCTTCGGTGGGTGACGTTTGTCCTAGAAATCAGAAAAAAAAGACTTAATTAATCAGGATGGGAAACCCATTCTCCTGCCTCTCAATGAACTTTGATGTCTTTCAGTACCTTGATTACTCAACCTCATCCTTCTCAATAAAGGAGAAAGTCTAAGAGGAAGAACAACCAATATTCTCCCAAAGCCTTGCATAAGTTGTTGAGAAATCAATGAAAGCAATTGAGAAACAAACTAAATACTCACTTTCTGACTGTGAAAAATAAATACTCACTTTCTGACTGTGAAAAATAAATACTCACTTTCTGACTGGGAAAATAAATATTCACCTTCTGCTCTGGTGTATGCTTCTCTGGAGATAACTCCACCTCCAGCCCATCCCTGACCTCCCTGTCCAATTCTTCATCGCAGTCTGCAGCATCACAATCATCGGACTGGCTGGGACTCGTGGACTCTGCCTCCAGCCCATTGTTAGGCAACCAATCCGTGTCCCCTGCGTCACAGTCTGCAGCGTCATTATCATCATCAGATTGGCTGGGACTCATGGGCTCCACCTCCAACATGTTGCTAGGTAACCCAGCCCCTCCCTCTCCATTCCATTCTCGATCGCAGTCTACAGGATCATCTTCATCGGCTTTGCTGGGACTCACGGGTGCACCACTAGCATCCTCCAGCATCCTTCTGATGTCCTCTTTCAGTTGGATTAACCAAGACATTCCCTGCTCCTCTGATTTCATTGAATCCGTATTGTCCCACATTTCCTCCATGACTTTACGCCGCAACGAGCGGTGATCGATTCCTTTAACTTCGGATGCATCTTGGCCATAACGTTCACAAAGGGAGCGTAAATTGTCCTCCGTTAAATTCCATAAACTCTTTTCGATTTCATCCATCAATGTTCCCTTCTTTTGACTCATATTGTCTGTCGAGTTAGAATGTTTCTTGGTACAAAAAAAACAGCAATAATAAATAAACCTAGTTATTGAATGGAGCTGTCACAAGTTTGAGGTGTCTCTCCTCCCGCTGGGCACAGACGTCAATTCAAGGTCTATTCCATGTTGGTTCAAAGTAATTGAATTAAAATGATGTGAAAACAACGCCGATTCAATCAGTGTGTGCCAAGAGGGCTGTGTTTATTCACAAGTCTTCTAGAACTGGAGTCTCATAACACCAGATCTTGTATGGTCACCTGTGTACATAGGAGGATATGGAGTGAAACAACTGTTTGTACCATTCAATATCTACATGTATATTTCGATTCTATTTTTGTCAAGTGTGTCAAATATTTACCTTTTGTATAATGAATTTGTATCTTTAGTTAATAGAACAATATCAGTGACACATTTATTTACCGATTTAATGACATTTCAATGTTCCCATGAGGGATTTTATTTTGAAGGATCCAACCCGGAAGTATTATTCCGCTAGCTAACGGGCTAAGAAAAGAGGAACATCAAGTACAACAGTAACTAATTGATTATGCATAGCTACAATCGTTCTGCATGTAGCTACCAGTCAGCAGAAAACAATGCTTGTATTATTATATCGACTCAATTTGAGCACAGCTTCAAATTAGTTAGCAGGACCAATTAGCTAGCTAGCTACCAAGCTAAACAGCAGGTAGCTAGCCAAGCTAACCGTTATGCAAACCTATCAACTAATTACAACGTTTAGACGACCTTTATGACTGTTGGTAGATACCTAATACTTAACTTACCAGCTCGATTTAAGAAAAAATATTTCCCTGTATTTAGCAGTGTAATATTGGCTAGCTTTTCAAACGCGACCTGTTCACGTTCGAGGAGAAAAGAAACAAAGGGGCGGGGACAACAAAGTACGGAGGCTGAGAAAGGACATGACATGAGAGGAGAGCAGTGGTTCTCAAACAGGGGTACTAGGACCACTCCTGCGTTGTCTTGGCTGTGTGCTCAGGGTCGTTGCCCGGTTGGAAGGTGAACCTTCGCCCCAGTCTGAGCTCATGAGTGCTCTGGAGCAGGTTTTCATCAAGGATCTCCCTGTACTTTGCCTCGAGCCTGACTAGTCTACCAGTCACTGCCGCTGAAAAACTTGCCCACAGCATGATGCTGCCACCCTCATGCTTCACCTTAGGGATGGTGCCAGGTTTCCTCCAGGCGTAATACTTGGCATTTAAGCCAAAGAGTTCATTCTTGGTTTCATCAGACAAGAGAATCTCGTTGACTTTTGTCTGTCATGTGACTTTTTACTGAGGAGCTGCTTCTGTCTGGCCACTCCACCATAAAGGCCTGATTTAGCAGAGTGCTCCAGAGATGGTTGTCCTTCTGAAAGTTTCTCCCATCTTCCACAGAGGAACTCTGGAGCTCTGTCAGAGTGACCATCAGGTTCCTTTGTCACCTCCCTGACCAACGCCCTTCTCCCCCAATTTCTCAGTTTGGCTGGACGGCCAGCTCTAAGAAGAGTCTTGGTGGTTCCAAACTTCTTCCATTTAAGAATGATGGAGGCCACTGTGTTCTTGGGGACCTTCAGTGCTGCAGACATTTTTTGGTTCCCTTCCCCAATCCACCTTGTGACCACAGGTGGACTCCAATCAAGTTGTAGATACATCTGACGGATGAGCAATGGAAACAGGAAACAGCACACAAACTCAATTTAGAGTCTCATAGCAAAGGGTCTTAATACGTATGTAAATACTGTATTTCTGTTTTTGCTTAGTCAATATGGGGTATTGTGTGTAGATTGATAAGGAAAACTATTAATTTAATCAATTTTATAATAAGGCTGTAATGTAACACAATGTGGAGAAAATCGAGGGGTCTGAATACTTTCCGAATGCACTGTATATGCTTATAATTGCTTAGATTACCAGTAAAATTTACATGTACTGAATGATATTGTGAAACATACTGAAGATAACAGGGAGACTGTAAATATTTGGATTTGAAAGTATTTTTGAACTTTGCACAGACAAAAACATCCCATAACGATATTTCTCCGTTGTCCCATTATCACCAGTTTTGACTTAATAGCATTCCTTTAATGGGCAACTCAACCACCTGGTAGAGCATATTTTAAAGAATTCTTTACTAATATGTTGTTTTACAACGTATTACAATTTGTTTTACAATTTTAATTTAATCATCCTTAAAATTACATTACAACCTTGTAATTTCCCTTTTTTTTTATATATATATACACAATTAGTACAAAAAACATTTGTGGTAAATGAGGTTTGGTTTTGCTCACGTTCACTTCCTGGTTTTCAACCACCTTTGAATGGGGTGTTTTAAAAATATGTGAGTCTGATAAATAGCTTTGTTTGAGATGATAAAATATGCCAAACAAAATGCATATGTTTCATTTCATAAATGTGCTGTTCAAATGATCTCAACTGCAGGTTTGAGCTGCCTGTTAAAGGGTCCCTAGCAACAATGAACGCGGCCTCAGGATACGCGGTTTCCAGTTTGCAAATAGTCCAGTGTCGTTCCTTGAGAGTCGTTGCGGCGTCGGCTCGGGGAGGGGATATACACGGCAGTGACGATGACCAAATAAAACCATTTTCATGAAGTGATGCAGTCGGTATGTGATGGTGAGGTATTTCAGATCAGGAGAACAGAAGCACTTGAGTTGCTGTACATTACCACAATCACACCATGAGTTGTTAATCATGAAACAAACCCTTCCGCCTCACTTTAATAAGAGAACACAGTCATATATACATACGGTATTCTATTCAACTATTGCTGTACATGTACTATTCTATCCTACAGATATTACAAAATGTTCTTTCCACATACTGTCCATAATATCTGTACATCCCACCACTTATACATCTTTTACTTTTAGATTCATGTTTATTACTGTTAGATATTACTATGCTGTTGGAGCTAGGAACACAAGCATTTTGCTACACCCACAATAACATCTGCTGAATATGTGACCAATAAAATGTGATTAGATTTTTCCTGAGGAATTCTTTCTTCCTGTCGGAGCGATGGACGGGCTGAATGGATGGGAGACAATATATCCAGAGAGAGACACTACTCCGTAAAACAGAGTATGTTACAGTGCCTGATGTCTCTCTGGAAGGAGATCCTCGCCCTGAGCTTGTCTTCTTTATTGTCCAGGGACTGAACGTTAACGAGTAATGTACTCTGAAGCGGTGGATGGTATGCACGCCACCTGTGTCTGACTAGGGCTCCTTCTTCTCCGGCGTCAGTGTTTTAGTGCAGCTCCCGGGATGAAAATAATTACCTGTCTCAGAAAGTTCAAATAAAGAATACAGGTCGAGAAGTCAAATTCATGCTCATCTAATATCCAAAATTATTTTCGGCAGTAGATAATAATACCCCAAAAAATTCTGAGCAAAATAATGTTACAAAAATAAAAATATTGCAAAGTTAGAAGCTCATAGCTTTTCCTGGTTAAATAAATAAAATAAAATAGCCAACTATGAGCTAGGGTGACCATGTCTGTTGGCGCCATCTTGTGTCAACAGTTATGTAAACCTAGCTACCAAATACATCATGTGGATGACCCCTTTATTGGTAGATGCTTTACTCACCAGCTCGATTTTAACGCTGTTGTCTTGTAGCTAGCTTTTCTTCTTCTATGGTATTATGGCGGTCCGCAAACAAACAGAGGTGCACGCCACCACCTACTGTGTGGGATGAAAACAAAAATAGCAACCAACAGCAACAACAAAAAACTGAACAAAAACATCCTATTTTATTCTGTTAAAAACAGCAAAGCCAATCCCTACTGAGGCTCAGGAACCTGGGAGGGTGGAAAGTCTTCCGTACCCGCCAGTAGCATTTTTAGGTCTTCAGCTATGAACTCTCGCGAACCCAGCAACCTTTCTGCCGCAGGGACAATATGTCCAGTTTCTTCCTATTCTTGTGCTGTACAATTATTTACTGGGGCAACGAGCATAAAATACACCTTTTTCCACACACATCGTCCCCGGTTCTCTCGACAACAAACAACAAACATGCTCAATGTATACCTTAACTAGCCTAGCTTCATATGTAGGGAGGTGAATGGATACCTTACCTAGCCTAGCTTCATATGTAGGGAGGTGAATGGATACCTTACCTAGCATAGCTTCACATGTAGGGAGGTGAATGCATACCGTACCTAGCTTCACATGTAGGGAGGTGAATGCATACCGTACCTAGCTTCACATGTAGGGAGGTGAATGCATACCTTACCTAGCCTAGCTTCACATGTAGGGAGGTGAATGCATACCGTACCTAGCCTAGCTTCATATGTAGGGAGGTGAATGGATACCTTACCTAGCCTAGCTTCACATGTAGGGAGGTGAATGCATACCTTACCTAGCATAGCTTCACATGTAGGGAGGTGAATGCATACCTTACCTAGCATAGCTTCACATGTAGGGAGGTGAATGTATACCTTAACTAGCCTAGCTTCACATGTAGGGAGGTGAATGCATACCATACCTAGCCTAGCTTCACATGTAGGGAGGTGAATGCATACCTTACCTAGCCTAGCTTCACATGTAGGGAGGTGAATGCATACCTTACCTAGCCTAGCTTCACATGTAGGGAGGTGAATGCATACCATACCTAGCCTAGCTTCACATGTAGGGAGGTGAATGCATACCTTACCTAGCTTCACATGTAGGGAGGTGAATGCATACCTAGTCTAGCTTCACATGTAGGGAGGTGAATGCATACCTAGCCTAGCTTCACATGTAGGGAGGTGAATGCATACCATACCTAGCCTAGCTTCACATGTAGGGAGGTGAATGCATACCTTACCTAGCCTAGCTTCGCATGTAGGGAGATGCTCTTTATCAAAAAACAATAGAACCATTGACTTCTTCTTTTTTCCTCCGTTCACCAATCATCTCAGGCAACGGGCACCAACCACACCTTAGATTATTTTCTTGAGGTATTCATTCTCAACTGCCATAGACACCCCGGAGATGACTTGAGGTATTCATTCTCAACTGCCATAGACACCCCGGAGATGACTTGAGGTATTCATTCTCAACTGCCATAGACACCCCGGGGATGACTTGAGGTATTCATTCTCAACTGCCATAGACACCCCGGAGATGACTTGAGGTATTCATTCTCAACTGCCATAGACACTCCGGGGATGACTTGAGGTATTCATTCTCAACTGCCATAGACACCACAGAGATGGCTTGAATCAGAACCAGCTCACTTCTTGTCAGCCTGGCCGCATAGATTAGAAGTACCATAGTGAACGTAAACCCGGGGACACTCAAATTAGTATGATATGTTACGTTTTGGTATGGTTACATAAGACAGGATACTTAAGGCAAAAATGTACGCAAACATCTAGCAACTCAAAGGTTGCGTGTTCGAATTTCATCACAGACAACTTCAGCATTTTAGCAACTTTGCATGTTAGCTAACCATTACCTAACCTTAAAGGGTTAGGTTAAAAGGTTAAGAAATTGGAATTCGTAGTGTATCATACATTTTGAAAATGTATACCATATCGTGCAAATGAACATTTTTAACTTATTGTACTAATTTCCTTTCGGAATATATCGTACGGATTTTAATTCGTGACATATCGTAAGAAATGGATAACGGACATCCACAAATTAATATGCACCATATCATACTAATTGGACCGTTTCCATTTACTATGTTACGTCTACCCATGAGTCCAGGTTGCATCATCTGGTCACTCTGATTGACTCCACTTTTCATGTACAACAGGGATGGGCAACTGGTGGCCCATCAATTTCCAAAACAGATGTTTTTATTTAAGTTTTGTTTGGGAGGGGGGGGGGACTCAGTCGGGGTGTCAACTTACTGTTGAGAGTTAGAATAGTAGAATACACAAGGGGACATTTCAATATGTTGCAGGTATTTTATAAACTGCAGTTTTTCTCTCGTTATGTCAGTCCCTCAATTAGTCCATGTCAGCCTTACATTTTTTTAAATCCATAAATTAGTCTAACCAGCTATCTAAACTTCTTGTAATCATGGGTGAATTACATACGCCCTGGGCCCCCCATTGATTTTGTTAGTCACTCAAATATTATATTAAAAACAGCAAACCTTTCTCTCCACCCCATGGTAAAATGTGTAGAAGGGAATTTGCTGTAAAACGGCAAGTGGTTTTCTCTGTCCCATAGCAAGATGAGTAGAATTCCATGTAATTAGATATCAAATGGCAAAATCTTCTCTCTGTCCCATGTCAAAATGTGTAGAATTGCAGCAGGGGGGGTATGGATGAGGGTATGCAGACCCTTGAGCAACTCTGGAACCCTTTATGATGTTCAGGTTGTTTGTGGCCCCCACCCCCATCCAAGTGGCCCCCACCCCCATCCAAGTGGCCCCACCCCCCATCCAAGTGGCCCCACCCCCCATCCAAGTGGCCCCTACCTCCATCCAAGTGGCCCCCACCTCCATCCAAGTGGCCCCCACCTCCCATCCAAGTGGCCCCCACCCCCCATCCAAGTGGCCCCCACCCCCCATCCAAGTGGCCCCCACCCCCCATCCAAGTGGCCCCCATCTCCATCCAAGTGGCCCCCACCTCCATCCAAGTGGCCCCCATCTCCATCCAAGTGGCCCCACCCCCCATCTCCATCCAAGTGGCCCCCACCTCCATCCAAGTGGCCCCCATCTCCATCCAAGTGGCCCCCATCTCCATCCAAGTGGGCCCCACCCCCCATCCAAGTGGGCCCCACCCCCCATCCAAGTGGGCCCCACCCCCCATTCAAGTGGGCCCCACCCCCCAAACCCCCCATCCAAGTGGGCCCCACCCCCCATCCAAGTGGGCCCCACCCCCCCATCCAAGTGGCCCAGAACATCCTTAGATACAGTCTCCAATCTTTCCAGTCTCTCTCCTACTGACCACACTGCATCAGTCTCTCTCCTACTGACCACACTGCATCAGTCTCTCTCCTACTGACCACACTGCATCAGTCTCTCTCCTACTGACCACACTGCATCAGTCTCTCTCCTACTGACCACACTGCATCAGTCTCTCTCCTACTGACCACACTGCATCAGTCTCTCTCCTACTGACCACACTGCATCAGTCTCTCTCCTACTGACCACACTGCATCAGTCTCTCTCCTACTGACCACAGTGTATCAGTCTCTCTCATACTGACCACACTGTATCAGTCTCTCTCCTACTGACCACACTGTATCAGTCTCTCTCATACTGACCACACTATCAGTCTCTCTCCTACTGACCACACTGCATCCGTCTCTCTCCTACTGACCACACCGTATCAACACATGCTCCATTGTCTCGGTTTCCTGTCAGTAATCACATCTTCCTGTTGAATGCTTTCCTATCACATTTAAAAGGGGTGAGAGATGAGAGAACGAATGAAGATATCCTCATTGAGGACATGGACACGGTTTACATGGCATCGTGGGTAAATAAAACGTAACATTACTCAGTAGGATGATTGGAGTTAATACACATGAATGATCTGTTTGATCCACTTTCGGGAATAGCCCATGTAATGATGATACATCTCAGAAAGGAGTGTTCAATTTCCTGGTGATTTTCACTAGTTTGTTTAGAATGTTTATGATTGAGCAATTTGCCAAAACCAGCAAATGAATGCACACTTTAAAGCAATTTGCCAAAACCAGCAAATTAATGCACACTTTAAAGCGATTTGCCAAAACCAGCAAATTAATGCAATAGTATTATTGAAATATCAATATATAAATCCATGTTTCTATCCACTTGAAACCACTTTAGCTTCCAGAGGATTAATCTACACAGCTAAACATACGAAAATAAACATCACCATTCAAGACCAGAAAATGTTCTGAGCTCAAATTCATGACTGTATCCAAACCAGACTCACAGTTGGGGCCAAGTGGAGAAAAAACTAACGATTTTAAAAAGCACATGTCTATTTTAAAACATTCTCAAACCTTCAGATCAAAATGAAACAATAATAACAAGAGCTCTTTTCTCCGAGAAACATTTTCTTCAGTCAGGACATTGGTAGGGCTTTGCCCGAGGGCTCCGGTCTTGACTCAATCTCTATGAGAAAGCAGTGTGTTGCTGTGTGCTCCTGTCCCGTGTGTGTCGTTTCGGTGTTTCTTAATGGCTTTCTTTTCAGTGAAACCCTTCCCGCAGTCGGGGCACTGGTACGGTTTCTCTCCGGTGTGGGTTAGTATGTGCGTTTTCAGCGTGTTCGACTGAGAGAAACTCTTGTCACAGTAAGTGCAGTGGTGCGGTTTGTGACCCGAGTGTATTAGCCGGTGCCGTATTAAAGAGGCGACTTGAGAGAACTTCATGTCACAGACGGAGCATTGGAATGGTTTCTCTCCTGTGTGCACTGTCTGGTGACGTCTCATGTTAGTCTTATCAGCGAAGCACCTGCCACACAGAGAGCATTGGTAAGGTTTCTCTCCTGTGTGCTTTCTCTCGTGGATTACCAATCTATGCTTCGAATTGAATTCCTGGCCGCAAGTAAGACAGAGGTATGAATTGTTTTCTCTTACTTGCTCATTTGTTTTCTGATGCTTGGTTCTCTGATGAATCGACAAGGCCTGAAGCACCCTAAAACTCTTCCCGCAATCTGAGCAAAGGTGCTGTTTCTCCTCATGGGTCACCACATGTTTCTTCAGCGCTCCAGACTCCACGAAGCCTTTCCCACAGACAGAACAGACGTGCGGCTTCGCTACTTGCTCTCTGTGCTGCGTTTTCTGATGTCTTCTCAAGGCGGAGAGGAAGGTAAATCGCTTACCGCAGATGGCACAGAGGTGAGGTTTCTCTCCAGTGTGGATCCGCAGGTGGGTCTCTAACCCTGCCTTAGAAGCCAGCCTCTTTCCACAGTGAGGGCATGGCTCAGAGACCTGTGTCTTTCCTACCTTTTCTCCTTTATGTCTTCTAACATGTGTTCTAAGGTTCGAAGAGTCATTAAATCGCTTCCCACAGAGAGGACACACAAAGGGTTTTTCACCGGAGTGCATACGAAGGTGCCTTTGATAACTATTTGAATGAGAGAAGCGCTTGTGGCATTGGGAGCAGCAGAACGGTTTTTCACCAGTATGCGTCCTCCGGTGGCTTGTCAGCCTTTCCTTTGTTGGGAAATGGCGCTTACATTCAGGGCATTGGAATTGGTTTCCATCTAGACGATGTGATTTGGAATGATTTGTCAAGCTAAGGAAGGACGTGAAAGTTTTTCCACAATTGGAGCAGAGGTGAGGTTTCTCTCCTGAATGGATGGATTGGTGTTTTTTTAAGTATCCAGAATCTCTGAAGCCTTTCCCACAAACAGAGCACACGTGGGGCTTCGCACTGTCTCCTGCGTGGAGTACCTGATGTCTTCTCAGAGACGAACGAAAACAGAAACTCTTCCCACAGTCGGAGCAGAGGTGGGGTTTCTCTCCAGTGTGGGTTCTTTGGTGGGACCTCAAGGCTCCTGGTTGATTAAAGACTTTCCCACACACTGAACATTCGTGCTCTGAATGACTAAGTTTCTGATGTTTAGTGAAGGAGGGAAGGAAAGCAAAGCTCTTCCCGCAGTCGGGGCAGACATGAGGTTTCTCTCCAGTGTGGGTCTTCAGGTGAATCGTTAGTCTTGTTTTGGTTGACAACTTCTTACCACAGTGAGCACATGGATGAAGGACTTGTTTTTTTATGGCCCCATCATGTTCTGAGGAACCAACATTGTTTTCGGAAGGTTCCTCTTCAAAATGTTCTCCTGAGTGAGTTCTAAAGATGTGTTTCTTTAAGTTGCTTGGATCATTTAAATTCTTCTCACGAGGACAAACGTACGGTTTCTCTCCAGTGTGAGTTAGCAGATGTCTCCTAAGACTGGAATGTGTACTGAATGTCTTTCTGCATTCAGAGCATGTGGTTTCAGAAACATGACATTTCTCTCCAGTATGAGTTTTCAGATGCCTGGTAAGGCTGGAAAATGTACTGAATACGTTTCCACATTCAGCGCATATATTTTCCTGTTTCTCTCCAGTGTGAGTTAGCAGATGTCGCTCCAGAATGTCTTTTGTGGCAAAACTCTTCCCACACTGAGGACAGGAGTGGGTTTTCTTGGAGGTTTTCTGCCCTGGTGTTTTCCTGCAGTCCATCAGCTGCACAGACACCCTCTTCAGACCCCAAATTAAGGCGGTACCGGGAGAGGCACGACACAGGGTCTTCAGGAGAGTGGAGGGGGGCGGGAGAGACGTGTCCTGTAAATCACAAAAATAGAGACGGAGTTAATCAGGGTGGGAAATGCTCCTCTACCTGTCAATTAATTTGGAAGTCTTTAAATTCCCCTCATCCCCGATGACGTAAGGTCAAGAGGAGGAACCTCAGATATTCTCCTCCAATGTCTTTTATAGAAGGAAGTTGAGGAATCAATGAAGGACTGTTGAGAAACACTGACTGGGATAATAAATACTCCCTTTCTGACTGGGACAATAAATACTCCCTTTCTGACTGGGATAATAAATACTCCCAGTACATA
The DNA here is from genome assembly GCF_002021735.2 of Oncorhynchus kisutch. Taxonomy (NCBI): domain Eukaryota; kingdom Metazoa; phylum Chordata; class Actinopteri; order Salmoniformes; family Salmonidae; genus Oncorhynchus; species Oncorhynchus kisutch. The sequence goes on from NW_022265937.1 coordinate 170,553, forward strand.
ATAAATACTCCCTTTCTGACTGGGATAATAAATACTCCCTTTCTGACTGGAATAATAAATACTCCCCTTCTGACTGGGATAATAAATACTCCCTTTCTGACTGGGACAATAAATACTCCCTTTCTGACTGGGATAATAAATACTCCCAGTACATAATAAATACTCCCTTTCTGACTGGGATAATAAATACTCCCTTTCTGACTGGAATAATAAATACTCCCCTTCTGACTGGGATAATAAATACTCCCTTTCCGACTGGGATAATAAATACTCCCTTTCCGACTGGGATAATAAATACTCCCTTTCCGACTGGGACAATAAATACTCCCTTTCTGACTGGGACAATAAATACTCCCTTTCCGACTGGGACAATAAATACTCCCTTTCCGACTGGGATAATAAATAAATACTCCCTTTCCGACTGGGATAATAAATAAATACTCCCTTTCCGACTGGGACAATAAATACTCCCTTTCCGACTGGGACAATAAATACTCCCTTTCCGACTGGGACAATAAATACTCCCTTTCCGACTGGGATAATAAATACTCCCTTTCCTACTGGGATAATAAATACTCACGCCTCTCACTCTTTGCTCTAGTGTGTGCCTTTCTGGAGAAAACTCCGCCTCCAGTCTGTTGCTAGGTAACCAATCCTTGTCCTTCACGTCGCAGTCTGCAGCGTCGTTGGATTGTCTGGGACTCATGGACTCCGCCTCCAACCCGTTGCTAGGTAACCCAGCCCCTCCCTCTCCGCTCCACTCTTCATCACAGTCTACAGCATCCTCAGCCTGGAGGGGACTCGAGGGTGCACTGCTAGCATCCTCAGCCTGGAGGGGACTTGAGGGTGCACTGCTAGCATCCTCAGCCTGGAGGGGACTCGAGGGTGCACTGCTAGCATCCTCAGCCTGAAGGGGACTCGAGGGTGCACTGCTAGCATCCTCAGCCTGGAGGGGACTCGAGGGTGCACTGCTAGCATCCTCCAGTATCCTTCGGATGTCCTCTTTCAGTTGGACTAACCAAGATATTCCCTGCTCCTCTGATTTCATTGAATCCGTATTGTCCCACATTTCCTCCATGATTTTACGCCGCAACGAGCGATGATCCATTGCTTTAAGTTCAGATCCATCATGTCCATGATGTTCACACAAGTAACGTAAATTGTCCTCAGTCAAATTCCATAAACTCTTTTCGATTTCATCCATCAACACTCCCTCCTCTCGATTCATTTTGTCCCCGCAGAGTTTGAATGTTTCTTGGTAAAAGGAGCAATAGCAACTGGTTATTGAATGGAGCTGCAACAAGTGTGAGGTGTCTCTCTCCTGTGTCAAATCAAATGTTATTTTTTCACATACGCCAAATACAACATGTGTAAACCTTACAGTGAAATGCTTACTTACAAGCCCTTGCCACTCATTATTCTTAAAACTGCATTGTTGGTTAAGTAAAAAATAGAGAACTCATATGTGGAGTTGTCATAACACCAGATCTTCTTCCTGTCACCAGAGCAGTGGAATCTCCTTGTGAGGTCCCTTGTGAGGTCCCCTGTGGAATCTCCTTGTGAGGTCCCCTGTGGAATCTCCTTGTGAGGTCCCCTGTGGAATCTCCTTGTGAGGTCCCCTGTGGAATCTCCTTGTGAGGTCCCCTGTGGAATCTCCTTGTGAGGTCCCCAGTGGAATCTCCTTGTGAGGTCCCCAGTGGAATCTCCTTGTGAGGTCCCCTGTGGAATCTCCTTGTGAGGTCCCCTGTGGAATCTCCTTGTGAGGTCCCCTGTGGAATCTCCTTGTGAGGTCACCTGTGGAATCTCCTTGTGAGGTTACCTGTGGAAACAGGAGAACATGGTGAGAGAACAGAAACAACAGTTTTGACCATCTATGTAGATGTGTAGCGGCATTCAGTTTTGCGGAATCTGTCAAATCAAAACATTTTCTACATTGACAATCTAATCTTACATTTTTTTACTTAAAGCACCGATCAGCAGTTAAAACAATAACAAAGCGTCATCCCCGCCCCTGTTTTGATAAAAAGCGGAGGGATGGGGCAGGAGAAATCTAACCACTCTCAAATTCATTGACAGAGCTATAGATGCAAGGACTGACCATCCATGAAATCTAAATTACAGTTTTAACTATATTTTGAGACTATACAGTGTTTGTTTACATTTATTTTGTTTACAAACAATCACCTGACCTCAACCCAATTGAGATGGTTTGGGATGAGTTGGACCGCAGAGTGAAGGAAAAGCAGCCAACAAGTGCTCAGCATATGTGGCAACTTCTTTAAGACTGTTGGAAAAGCATTCCTCATGAAGCTGGTTGAGAGAATGTTAAGTGGCTACTTTAAAGAATCTCAAATATAAAATATATTCTGATTTGTTTAACACTATGGTTACTTCATGATTCCATGTGTGTTACTTCATAGTTTTGATGTCTTCACTATTATTCTACAATGTATAAAATAGTAAAATAAAGAAAAACCCTTGAATGAGTAGGTGTTCTAAACCCTTGAATGAGTAGGTGTTCTAAACCCTTGAATGAGTAGGTGTTCTAAACCCTTGAATGAGTAGGTGTTCTAAACCCTTGAATGAGTAGGTGTTCTAAACCCTTGAATGAGTAGGTGTTCTAAACCCTTGAATGAGTAGGTGTTCTAAACCCTTGAATGAGTAGGTGTTCTAAACCCTGGAATGAGTAGGTGTTCTAAACCCTTGAATGAGTAGGTGTTCTAAACCCTTGAATGAGTAGGTGTTCTAAACCCTTGAATGAGTAGGTGTTCTAAACCCTGGAATGAGTAGGTGTTCTAAAACCCTTGAATGAGTAGGTGTTCTAAACCCTTGAATGAGTAGGTGTTCTAAACCCTTGAATGAGTAGGTGTTCTAAACCCTTGAATGAGTAGGTGTTCTAAACCCTTGAATGAGTAGGTGTTCTAAACCCTTGAATGAGTAGGTGTTCTAAACCCTTGAATGAGTAGGTGTTCTAAACCCTTGAATGAGTAGGTGTTCTAAACCCTTGAATGAGTAGGTGTTCTAAACCCTTGAATGAGTAGGTGTTCTAAACCCTTGAATGAGTAGGTGTTCTAAACCCTTGAATGAGTAGGTGTTCTAAACCCTTGAATGAGTAGGTGTTCTAAACCCTTGAATGAGTAGGTGTTCTAAACCCTTGAATGAGTAGGTGTTCTAAACCCTTGAATGAGTAGGTGTTCTAAACCCTTGAATGAGTAGGTGTTCTAAACCCTTGAATGAGTAGGTGTTCTAAACCCTTGAATGAGTAGGTGTTCTAAACCCTTGAATGAGTAGGTGTTCTAAACCCTTGAATGAGTAGGTGTTCTAAACCCTTGAATGAGTAGGTGTTCTAAACCCTTGAATGAGTAGGTGTTCTAACCCTTGAATGAGTAGGTGTTCTAACCCTTGAATGAGTAGGTGTTCTAAACCCTTGAATGAGTAGGTGTTCTAAACCCTTGAATGAGTAGGTGTTCTAAACCCTTGAATGAGTAGGTGTTCTAAACCCTTGAATGAGTAGGTGTTCTAAACCCTTGAATGAGTAGGTGTTCTAAACCCTTGAAGGAGTAGGTGTTCTAAACCCTTGAATGAGTAGGTGTTCTAAACCCTTGAATGAGTAGGTGTTCTAAACCCTGGAATGAGTAGGTGTTCTAAACCCTTGAATGAGTAGGTGTTCTAAACCCTTGAATGAGTAGGTGTTCTAAACCCTTGAATGAGTAGGTGTTCTAAACCCTGGAATGAGTAGGTGTTCTAAAACCCTTGAATGAGTAGGTGTTCTAAACCCTTGAATGAGTAGGTGTTCTAAACCCTTGAATGAGTAGGTGTTCTAAACCCTTGAATGAGTAGGTGTTCTAAAACCCTTGAATGAGTAGGTGTTCTAAACCCTTGAATGAGTAGGTGTTCTAAACCCTTGAATGAGTAGGTGTTCTAAACCCTTGAATGAGTAGGTGTTCTAAACCCTTGAATGAGTAGGTGTTCTAAACCCTTGAATGAGTAGGTGTTCTAAACCCTTGAAGGAGTAGGTGTTCTAAACCCTTGAAGGAGTAGGTGTTCTAAACCCTTGAATGAGTAGGTGTTCTAAACCCTTGAATGAGTAGGTGTTCTAAACCCTGGAATGAGTAGGTGTTCTAAACCCTTGAATGAGTAGGTGTTCTAAACCCTTGAATGAGTAGGTGTTCTAAACCCTTGAATGAGTAGGTGTTCTAAACCCTTGAATGAGTAGGTGTTCTAAACCCTTGAATGAGTAGGTGTTCTAAACCCTTGAATGAGTAGGTGTTCTAAACCCTTGAATGAGTAGGTGTTCTAAACCCTTGAATGAGTAGGTGTTCTAAACCCTTGAATGAGTAGGTGTTCTAAACCCTTGAATGAGTAGGTGTTCTAAACCCTTGAATGAGTAGGTGTTCTAAACCCTTGAATGAGTAGGTGTTCTAAACCCTGGAATGAGTAGGTGTTCTAAACCCTTGAATGAGTAGGTGTTCTAAACCCTTGAATGAGTAGGTGTTCTAAACCCTTGAATGAGTAGGTGTTCTAAACCCTTGAATGAGTAGGTGTTCTAAACCCTTGAATGAGTAGGTGTCCAAACTGTTGACTGGTACTGTATGTCGTGAATCGCCCATCAGTTTAAAGGAAAGTAGTGGGCGTGTAGAAAGGAAAGTAAGTGGGCGTGTAGAAAGGGGTGGGCGTGTCGAAAGGGGTGGGCGTGTCGAAAGGAAAGTAGTGGGCGTGTCGAAAGGAAAGTAAGTGGGCATGTCGAAAGGAAAGTAAGTGGGCGTGTAGAAAGGGGTGGGTGTGTGGAAAGGAAAGTAAGTGGGCGTGTAGAAAGGGGTGGGCGTGTCGAAAGGAAAGTAGTGGGCGTGTAGAAAGGAAAGTAAGTGGGCGTGTAGAAAGGGGTGGGCGTGTCGAAAGGAAAGTAGTGGGCTTGTCGAAAGGGGTGGGCGTGTCGAAAGGAAAGTAGTGGGCGTGTCGAAAGGAAAGTAAGTGGGCATGTCGAAAGGAAAGTAAGTGGGCGTGTAGAAAGGGGTGGGTGTGTGGAAAGGAAAGTAAGTGGGCGTGTAGAAAGGGGTGGGCGTGTCGAAAGGAAAGTAGTGGGCGTGTCGAAAGGAAAGTAAGTGGGCGTGTCGAAAGGAAAGTAAGTGGGCGTGTAGAAAGGGGTGGGTGTGTGGAAAGGAAAGTAAGTGGGCGTGTAGAAAGAGGTGGGTGTGTTGAAAGGAAAGTAAGTGGGCGTGTAGAAAGGGGTGGGCGTGTAGAAAGGGGTGGGCGTGTGGAAAGGGGCGGGCGTGTGGAAAGGGTTGGGCGTGTAGAAAGGGGTGGGCGTGTAGAAAGGGGTGGGTGTGTCGAAAGGAAAGTAAGTGGGCGTGTAGAAAGGGGTGGGTGTGTCGAAAGGAAAGTAAGTGGGCGTGTAGAAAGGGGTGGGTGTGTTGTAAGTGGCCGTGTAGAAAGGGGTGGGCGTGTGAAAAGGGGTGGGTGTGTAGAAAGGGGTGGGTGTGTAGAAAGGGGTGTGTGTGTAGAAAGGGGTGGGCGTGTAGAAAGGGGTGGGTGTGTAGAAAGGGGTGGGTGTGTAGAAAGGGGTGGGTGTGTAGAAAGGGGTGGGTGTGTAGAAAGGGGTGGGTGTGTAGAAAGGGGTGGGTGTGTAGAAAGGGGTGGGCATGTAGAAAGGGGTGGGTGGAAATCGCTCCCCTTTTTCCCCCTTCCGTTTCTTAAAACGCAGCGACCGTACATTGAGATACCGCGAGAGTTTGGACTTCTGTTCTGAAGCCAGAGGATGAGGCAGTCGTATTTCATTGTTAGTTTTACACAAATAATTACACATTTTCAGTTATAAAACTGACGATTGTTTATTTTTGATTGTACTGTTGCTTCATGAGTTGTATGCGTGCGCTTACTGTGACTGTCACCCTGCTATTGGCTACTTCCCAGGTCGTTGCTGGAAATTAGTGCTCCTCAAGAGGGCGCGAAGGGCACTGTGTCCCGGTGTTGCTGTGATACCCAGTAGGAAGCACTTCAAGTCGGCAGACAGACCGATACAACACTGGTCGCTGGCTTATCGATTCGCTGTGCAGCCCAATCAGCCACACAAAAACGTTCTTGAGTGGCAACAAATCCGCCCAATTAGCTGATTCGCTTTCCAGACGCCCACTCCTTCCGACACACCCACTCCTTCCGACACACCCACTCCTTCCGACACACCCACTCTCCCATACTCCAGTCGCCATATTGGGCTGCAGCGACCCATATACTTGTTTTTATTTGGAAGGATCCAACAGCTACAACAAGCTATCCTGTGGCGAGGACAGCCGAGTTCGGGCCTCGTCAAGGGGATGAAAAGGGATGATTCTGGCCCAGTGGGAGTGAGATTTGTGGAGAAAAATGGATCCATATGTGCTGTCAGGTTTGGTGGAGAAGAGGTGCTGAGAGTAACTAGGATAAGTGATGATTTACTGTGTTTCTTCAGTCCAGGGGGAGCGGGCGCTACAGATCACGCCATTAGGGACATGTGATGTGCTTTGCTCTATGGAGCAGGGTATCTTTGAAAGGAGTGATTCATGGGCTGGCATTAAGTGTTGAGGAGGATCAGTTGAAGTTGCCCAGTGTTTATAACCGCCGCCGTTTGGTGCGACGCAGACCTGGTGGAGAGCGTGGAGAAAACAGAGAGTGTTGAGTGGTAGTGTTCTGTTCTGTTCTCTCAGACCTGGTGGAGAGTGTGGGGCAAACAGAGAGTGTTGAGTGGTAGTGTTCTGTTCTCTCAGACCTGGTGGAGAGCGTGGAGAAAACAGAGTGTTGAGTGGTAGTGTTCTGTTCTCTCAGACCTGGTGGAGAGGGTGGGGCAAACAGAGAGTGTTGAGTGGTAGTGTTCTGTTCTCTCAGACCTGGTGGAGAGCGTGGAGAAACAGAGAGTGTTGAGTGGTAGTGTTCTGTTCTCTCAGACCTGGTGGAGAGCGTGGAGAAAACAGAGTGTTGAGTGGTAGTGTTCTGTTCTCTCAGACCTGGTGGAGAGCGTGGAGAAAACAGAGAGTGTTGAGTGGTAGTGTTCTGTTCTCTCAGACCTGGTGGAGAGCGTGGAGAAAACAGAGAGTGTTGAGTGGTAGTGTTCTGTTCTCTCAGACCTGGTGGAGAGCGTGGAGAAACAGAGAGTGTTGAGTGGTAGTGTTCTGTTCTCTCAGACCATTGGTCTGGAGTAGAGTTAGGAGAGGGTTAAATAGTGGATTGGGGTGGTGTTTTTCTTTATAGATGGCTAATAGTTGGCAGGGCAATTTTCCTTTTCCCTCATTTTGAATTACCATATCAATTAACGTACGTAGGCAGAATGGCCTCACACACCAGTACAGTAGGTGGCGCTGTGCGCCCCTAAAAGTTGGATGCGATTCGCCAACCAAATCCTAAAGAAGAAGCAGCTAACGTTAGCTAACATGGCTAATACAGACAGAAAATACAACGGTAACTCGTTGATGATTTCATATAGCTACAATCGATATGCCTGTAACTACGAGTCAGAAAACAATCATTTTATTCGAATATCGATTCAGTTTGACTACAGCTTAAACATTGTTTACAAGAGCAATTAGCTAGCTAGCTACTAAGCTAAAAAAAAAAATCAACAGCTAGTCTGAAGAGAAGCTATCCAGCTAAATTAGCGGTTATGTAAACCTAACAACTTGCTAATTACATATTTTTGGACGACCCCCTTCTGGCCGTTAGTAGATACCTTAATGATTTACTCACCGGTTGGATTGTAAACATAATCCTTTCTTAGTTTTCAGTCGTCTCCTAGCTACCTGTTCAAACGCAAGCGGCCTGTTCACGTTCCAGATGAGAACAAAACAAAGGGGCGGGGCGAGCAGGAAGGACCTGAGAGCAGGATGCGGAGGGCAGAGAGAGTCTCGAGAACAGTAATACAACTACGCTCATTGTGGGGACATAGATACACTATATTGCGTCATAGCTAAATTCGAAGAACAATTACTCAGTACACGAACAAATGAGTACATGTATTATCCCACGTGCCTATGTCAAATCAAATGTATGTATATAGCCCTTCTTACGTCAGATGATTTCTCAAAGTGCTGTACAGAAACCCAGCCTAAAATCCCAAACAGCAAGCAATTCTACACAGCACAGAGAGAAAGAGTGTTCAGTGAGTTTACTGGTGATTTTCACTAGTTTTACTGTTTATGATTGAGTAATTTACCAAATGGGGCGATGAAAGCAAACGTGAAAGTAGTTTTATGAAATGATCTATACATTAATACATTGGGTGTATTTACTCGGGATTTGTCCAAACGAAACTAGTTTTCATTGCATAACATTTTATGTTGCAAAACTGTTTACTATGACCTGCAACTAATGAATACATCCCATTTTCTATCCACTTCAAACCGCTTTAGTTTCCGCGGGATTAAGTCAGCGTTTCCCAAACTCGGTTGCCACGTTTTGGTTTTTGCCCGAACACGACACAGCGGATTCAAATGGTCAAATCTTGATGATTAGTTGATGATTGGAATCAGCTGTGAAGTGTGGGGGGGGGGGGGGGGGGGGGGGGTTGGTTGGGAAACACTGGATTAATCAAGATAGATACAAGACCGAAAAATGAGCTCAACTTCATGACTCAGCATCCAAACCAGTCTCACCACTGGGGCCAAGCAGGAACAAACATGACTTATTATTTGGAAAAACACGTTTAATTTTTAAACATAAAAAAAACCCATATCAAAATGAAACATTAGATGAACAACTGTGTGAGACATGTCAACATCTGTAACTTCCCCCTCCAGTCAACGGATGGAACGGAGAATCACCTTTATTCGCCAAACACATTTGCATGTACAGACATTTGACTCGGTGATATGTTGCTGACACAATAAACAGAATATAGGCTACAGACAGACAACAAACAGAATATACGGACAAGATATACACAATTCACATACAGTATGTACACTATGAACAGTGTAAGCTAAAAACTACACTATGAACAGTAAGATAAAAACTACAGAGTACACTATGAACACTATAATCTACATTATGAATTGTGCATGTATTGATGTAGAATTAAAAGATGACTCCTGGAAGTCAAGGGGAAAGGGGGGATACCTAGACAGTTGTACAACTAAATACCTTCAACTGAAATGCATTTAACAACTCCTCTGAATCAGAGAGGTGCTGGGAAGGCTGCTTTAAATCGACGTCTTCGGCGCCCGGGGAACATAACGTGGGTCTGTTAAAAATATCATTCATTAGTTCTTAAGCAATGACACATTACAAGAAGCGGATAGAGAGACACTCATTCAGAAGAATTGGAGCCTATACCTTTAAATAAATATATAAAACACATGTGGCTAGTTGCTTCTTCAGACTTCTTCTAAACTGCCATGTAATTAATGTAATGTAATCTAATGTAATGCTATGTAATTAATGTAATGTAATCTAATGTAATGCCATGTAATTAATGTAATGTAATCTAATGTAATGCCATGTAATTAATGTAATCTAATGCCATGTAATTAATGTAATGTAATGTAATTAATGTAATGTAATCTAATGTAATGCCATGTAATTAATGTAATGTAATCTAATGTAATGCCATGTAATTAATGTAATGTAATCTAATGTAATGCCATGTAATTAATGTAATGTAATCTAATGTAATGCCATGTAATTAATGTAATCTAATGTAATGCCATGTAATTAATGTAATGTAATCGAATGTAATGTCATGTAATTAATGTAATGTAATCTAATGTAATGCCATGTAATTAATGTAATGTAATCGAATGTAATGCCATGTAATTAATGTAATGTAATCGAATGTAATGCCATGTAATTAATGTAATGTAATCTAATGTAATGCCATGTAATTAATGTAATGTAATCTAATGTAATGCCATGTAATTAATGTAATGTAATGCCATGTAATTAATGTAATGTAATCTAATGTAATGCCATGTAATGTAATGTAATGCCATGTAATTAATGTAATGTAATCTAATGTAATGCCATGTAATGTAATCTAATGTAATGCCATGTAATTAAATGGATATTATTATTAATAATAATAGTAATAGAACCTCATTTATTGCGATAACATAATGTTGCCAGTAGCTAGCTAATGGAGGAAGCATTTAGTGTTCAGTAACTCTGGCTGATCGTTTTTTGTTGCTCCAATGCAGCGTGTAAACTGCGTCTTAATCAAGGCAATATCGGTCACAACAGACAGTAAAGCCTTCACATATGTACAGTGCCTTGCGAAAGTATTCGGCCCCCTTGAACTTTGCGACCTTTTGCCACATTTCAGGCTTCAAACATAAAGATATAAAACTGTATTTTTTTGTGAAGAATCAACAACAAAAGTGGGACACAATCATGAAGTGGAATGACATTTATTGGATATTTCAAACTTTTTTTAACAAATCAAAAACTGAAAAATTGGGCGTGCAAAATTATTCAGCCCCTTTACTTTCAGTGCAGCAAACTCTCTCCAGAAGTTCAGTGAGGATCTCTGAATGATCCAATGTTGACCTAAATGACTAATGATGATAAATACAATCCACCTGTGTGTAATCAAGTCTCCGTATAAATGCACCTGCACTGTGATAGTCTCAGAGGTCCGTTAAAAGCGCAGAGAGCATCATGAAGAACAAGGAACACACCAGGCAGGTCCAAGATACTGTTGTGAAGAAGTTTAAAGCCGGATTTGGATACAAAAAGATTTCCCAAGCTTTAAACATCCCAAGGAGCACTGTGCAAGCGATAATATTGAAATGGAAATCTACCAAGACCTGGCCGTCCCTCTAAACTTTCAGCTCATACAAGGAGAAGACTGATCAGAGATGCAGCCAAGAGGCCCATGATCACTCTGGATGAACTGCAGAGATCTACAGCTGAGGTGGGAGACTCTGTCCATAGGACAACAATCAGTCGTATATTGCACAAATCTGGCCTTTATGGAAGAGTGGCAAGAAGAAAGCCATTTCTTAAAGATATCCATAAAAAGTGTCGTTTAAAGTTTGCCACAAGCCACCTGGGAGACACACCAAACATGTGGAAGAAGGTGCTCTGGTCAGATGAAACCAAAATTTAACTTTTTGGCAACAATGCAAAACGTTATGTTTGGCGTAAAAGCAACACAGCTCATCACCCTGAACACACCATCCCCACTGTCAAACATGGTGGTGGCAGCATCATGGTTTGGGCCTGCTTTTCTTCAGCAGGGACAGGGAAGATGGTTAAAATTGGGAAGATGGATGGAGCCAAATACAGGACCATTCTGGAAGAAAACCTGATGGAGTCTGCAAAAGACCTGAGACTGGGATGGAGATTTGTCTTCCAACAAGACAATGATCCAAAACATAAAGCAAAATCTACAATGGAATGGTTCAAAAATAAACCATGGATGCTCTCCATCCAACCTCACTGAGCTCGAGCTGTTTTGCAAGGAGGAATGGGAAAAAATGTCAGTCTCTCGATGTGCAAAACTGATAGAGACATACCCCAAGCGACTTACAGCTGTAATCGCAGCAAAAGGTGGCGCTACAAAGTATTAACTTCAGTTTGTGATTTGTTAAAAAAGTTTGAAATATCCAATAAATGTCGTTCCACTTCATGATTGTGTCCCACTTGTTGTTGATTCTTCACAAAAAAAATACAGTTTTATATCTTTATGTTTGACACCTGAAATGTGGCAAAAGGTCGCAAAGTTCAAGGGGGCCGAATACTTTCGCAAGGCACTATATATATTTTGGGAATATTCTTTCAAATCGCCACAGAGTTTATATATTCCAGCCGTTCAGAAATATGAGGCTACAGCCCCATGTCGATCACATTGGTCGAGGGTTCAGAAATATGAGGCTACAGCCCCATGTCGATCACATCGGTCGAGGGTTCAGAAGGAGTAAAGTATCGATGAAAGAGAGAAACTTGAATGTGTGTGTGTAAAATAACACAAAACATGATTTGTATCCTTCGTTTTGAGAAAAATGTTTCTAAAGGAGAGGAACGGAGGCGGGGGAGAACACTTTATATTCGTAGCCTCGGCCTATAAATTAACTGGAGACCGCATCCAAAATGGAAAACTGTTTTCAACGTAACCTACTCACGTTCGCAAAACGCTGACTTGTGGACGGTCTATATAAAACATTTAGCAGACGCTCTTATCCAGAGTGACTTACAGGAGCTATTAGAGTTAAGTGCCTTGCTCAAGGGCAGATTTTTCACCCATTCGTCTCAGGGATTCGAACCAGTGACCTTTCGGTTAACCGCTCTTAACCGCTAGGTTACCTGTCGCACTGTATATCTCCGGGTTGCATCCTTTTCACGGGGGCAAACTCACATGCACACTCAATGTGCACAGGGAGCACCACGACTTGCCTAGTTAAATAACATATAAATATTTATTTATTTGATTTAACTAGGCAATATTTATTTGATTTAACTAGGCAAGTCAGTTAACAAACAAATTCTTATTTACAATGGCGGCCTCCCCCCCAGGCTTATTAAATCAGCCTGTTTTGACAAATAAATTTACTTCACTTCAGTATTATTTTTTAACATTATAACAGCCCATTGTAGGCGGAGTCCTTTTGATCAACTCTATGCAAAAGATACGAGGCAGATCAGTGCAGGTGTGTTCGTTACCTCGGGAATAAGATGTCATAATGTATTTATCTAGTTGCTTCGTTCAGATTTGTACAGTTGTCTTGGCAGACCTCGTCTAAAACGGCCATAGCGCGAGCCAACCATAGTAGAAGACAACTGAAGCAACCTCACAACATAAAAAAAAAAAAAAAACAGGCAAGTGGTGTCCTTTTTGTGTCCACATTGGTACTGCACCATACACTGCTATATACATGCCAAAATGGGAGTCATATATACATTTATATATACACACACATATTAGCACAAAACAGGTTCTGGATTCAGGCTAGATAGAACAGTTCAAAGCAAGCAGACAATTCATAAACAGAACACCCAGACACAAAATAACTAGTTAATGGTCGTTTCTTGGTAAGTCTTTTCAGAGAAAATAAGAAAGAAATGAACTATCACGTGGGAGTCGGGAAGGCAGCGGTGTACAATATCTACGTTTTATTTAAAAATGTTTTAGTAATTTAGCAGACGCTCTTATCCAGAGCGACTCATTCTAAATGGCAGTTATTTATGCTCTTCAACCCCAGCGTGTGATCTCCGGGTGCTGAGTTACATTCTCACAGACATTGGAACGTTGGAGCGGTTTCTCTCCCGTGTGTGAGCATGTGATTCTTCAGAGCTCTCTTCTCTGAGAAACCTTTCCCACATTCAGGGCAGTGGCAGGGTTTCACTCCAGTGTGCGTTTGCAGGTGTGATTTCAGACCAGATGAAGAAATGAAACTCTTTACACAATAGGTACATCTGTAACGTCTCTCACCTGAATGCACCCTGAGATGCTTTTTAAGATTTTGTGAAAGAGCGAAACTTTTCCCACACTGGGAGCAAAGGTAGGGCTTCTCTCCAGTGTGTACACGCTGATGACTTTTCAATTTCTGCTCATTAACAAAGCGCCGGTCACACTGAGAGCAGTGGTAAGGCTTCTCTCCCGTGTGCATTCTCTGGTGAAATATCAGGTTGCGCTTTGTTGAGAGACACTGATTGCAAACAGGGCAAGGGAAAGATGGCTTTGCTTCGACATGCTGCTTCTGGTGTGTTGTGAAGTGTCCTAATGTTCTGAAACTCTTCCCGCATTCAGCGCAGAGGTAAGGTTTCTCTCCGGTGTGAATACTCTGATGTGACTTCAAGGACGAAGCTGCTGTAAAGCCCCTCCCACAGACGGGACACACATGCGGCCTTTCCCTGTGTTCAGCATGGACCCTCTGGTGAGATATCAAGTGTGCCTGAGTATAGAAGGTCTTCCCACAGTCAGGGCAGAGGTGGAGCTGCTCCCCAGTGTGTAGCCTCTGGTGTTTCCTCAGGGCGTAGGTGCTAGAGAATCTCTTGCCACATTCAGAGCAGAGCTGAGTTTTCTCAGTGTGGCGGATTCTCAGATGATCCTTTAATTCTTTCTTCGAAGCTAGCATCGTCCCGCAGTGAGGACACAGATGAGGGACTTTGACTTTCTTCGTCCCTCTAACCTCACCAGTGTGAAGTTTCTGATGTTTTTTAAGGCTTCTTAACAGACGGAACGTCTCCCCACACTCGGAGCACTCATGAGGTTTGTCTTCGGTATGAACGCGCATGTGGCTTTTCAGGCTTTTTTGACTTCCTAAATTCTTCCCACAGTGATCACAGATATGGGAGCTGGGCCTGTCTCCTGGGGGAGTTTTCTTGCATCGTTTAGCGCTAGACGGGCTGTGAGATTTCTCTCCTGTGCGAGTTGTCTTGCTGTCGTCTAGCTGCACAGACACCCTCTTCTTCAGACAGCGCAGTAGGGCGCTACCGCGGGACGCACGACCCGGGGACTTCGAGAGGGTGGCGGGGGGCCGGGGAGGCTTGTCCTGGAAACGGTAAAAATACCAAATGAAACAGGTTGGGACACCATCTCCTACCCGCCAAGTCTCTCATCAATTATTCAAACTACTTCTCAAAATCCATTGCATGAGAAAAGGCCAAGAGGAGGAACATCAGGGGTGTATTCACAAGAACACAAACAGAAGTCAACGGAATGAAAACGGGGAGGGACCTACCCGACTTTGTCTTATATAAAACACCCCCCCCCCCCGTTGTAAAACTTTTTAAAACTGTTTGGAATAATGATTACACCCCAGATGAAGAGAAAGACCAAGAGGAGGAACATCAGATCTTTTTTTTTATAAAGGGGAGTTCGAGGAATCAAGGAAAGACCTGCGAAACAAAATGTAAGAAATCAAGTACTCACCTCTCTGACTCTCTGCTCTGGTGTGTGCCTCTCTGGAGACAACTCCACCTCCAGCCCATCGCTAGCCATCCAATCCCTGACCTCCTCGTCCCTTTCTTCATCACAGTCTACGTCGCCATCATCATCAGATTGGCTGGAACTCATGGGCTCCACCTCCAACCCATTGCTAGGTAACTGAACCCCGGCCCTCTCCCCGTTCCATTCTTCGTCACAGTCTACAGCACCATCATCATCATCATCATCATCATCATCAGCACTGCTACCCTCCTCCTGTATCCTCCTGATGTCCTCTTTCAGTTGGACTAACCAAGATATTCCCTGCTCCTCTGATTTCATTGAATCCGTATTGTCCCACATTTCCTCCAGGATTTTACGCCGCAACGAGCGGTGATCCATGCCTTTGACTTCGAGGCCATCTTTCCCACCGTGTCCATGACGTTCACAAAGGTAACGCAGATTGTCCTCGGTTAAATTCCATAAACCCTTTTCAATTTCATCCATCAACATTCCCTTCTCTCGATCCATTTTGTCCCAGAAGATTCTCAAATGATCCTATTC
Source organism: Oncorhynchus kisutch (assembly GCF_002021735.2). NCBI lineage: Eukaryota > Metazoa > Chordata > Actinopteri > Salmoniformes > Salmonidae > Oncorhynchus > Oncorhynchus kisutch. The sequence goes on from NW_022265937.1 coordinate 185,944, forward strand.
TGGTGAGTTACAATGTGTCTTGGTCACAAAAAGAATAGGGTGAGGTGTCTTTCCTTTCGTATGGATTCAAAGGTCTCCTAGATCTCTCCTCCCACACTGGGAGTTTCAGGAAGTGCTGCTTTTGTGAGTCTCCGACCAAGACAAGTTATTCCAGGTTCTGAGTTGTCATGACACTGGATCTTCTTCCTCCCACCAGAGCAGGAGGGGAATTCCTTGTGAGGTCACCTGTGTAGATAGGAGGATGTTGTGTAATACAAAAACACTCTGTACCATCCAATATCTACAGTCAGATTCCATTGCTGTCAAGTGTGTCAAATCGTTACATTTTCTATCATTCATTTGAAATATTTTGTTTTTACTAAATAGAACAATATCAGGTGACCATTAATTAATGAAAATATTCCTATGACGGCTTTTATTTTGAAGGATCCAACCTGGAAGCATAATTCCGCTAACTAACAAGCTAACTAACATAGCTAACAAGCTAACTAACATAGCTATTCTATACAGCTAAAATCTATCGGCATGTAGTTACCAGTCAGAAAACAATAATTGTATTTGTGTATCGACTGAGTTTGAGCACAGCTTCAAATGGGTTAGTAGGAGCTATTAGCTAGCTAGCTACCAAGCTAAACAGCAGCTGGTCTGAAGAGCAGATAGCTAGCTAGTGGTTATGCAAACCTAACGACGTCTGGGCGACCCGTTATGACCATTGGTAGATATCTAATGCTTTACTCACCAGCTCAAGTTTTATGTTTCCCTTTCGAAGTGTTCAATAGTCTTCTAGTTAGCTATCTAACTAGCTTTTCAAAGAGCGGCCTGTACGCTTTCGAGAAGAAGCAACAAAGGGGCGGGGCCAGCAGAAAGTACGGCGGCTGGGAAAGGACATGAAAGGAGAGCAGTCGCGAAAGGGTGAGAGTTTCGAGCGAAAGGGTTAGAACTAGGTTATACATTTGCGCAAACCAAAATCTGAAAATATATTTGCAACAACTAAATGTTAAGGTGTGTATCAATTGAACCGTTTGTAAAAAAATAAATAAAAAAAATAAAAAAGATGCAGATATGAAAGATAAGGTCCTACTGTTTTCAAAACCTAATCGCAAGCGATGCTTGTTAATGTTCAGACCGAGCATTGTGGCTCTTATTTAACAATACTTCCCCATTCAGAAGACGCCTTCGTCCAATTTCTCTTCTGTGTAATGTAATGGAACTGAAAATCATGATCAAGGGCAATACAAGAGTCTAACGAGGTAATTGAGGTAAACTTGCTAGCTTATTTCAATCACTGGTTGAACAACGTTGTTTTCATGTCATTTCAATGAAATTACATTGAACCAACGTGGAATAGACGTTGAATTGACGTCTGGGCCCAGGGGAACTGGATTATATTATTAGCCAAGATATGATGTGATGTTGACAAAAATCTCTGTCCAGACCAACAAGAGTGACAGGATGTCCACCAAGAAGAGGGGAACTTGTAGCGTGACACACTGTGAGGAGGTACAGTTATTATTATTATTTTTTACAGAACTACCTCAGGTTTTCATTGTTGCTTGTTTTAACTTTTTATTTTATTTTGCATGGATGTCATTTTGTGGCAAATTTTTCTGTTCACTATATGACTTTACATGTAAGAAATGTAAAACTGGACATGAAAATGTGAACGTTCTGTTTACATGTAAACACATTGCTACAAAAATATATTTACTGTAAACATACAAATGTGCATTTCCTTTTTTTTCTGTGTACTACAATATTGACTCTTCCCAGCAAACTTTGACCTACTGTTGAAATCGGTATCTAAAAAGCTCCGTGTGATACACAACAGCATTCAGCGAGAGGGAACTGACATTCTGGTATAGTACCGTAAGCAGTCAGTGTCAACGAAGAAGTAGAACAAAACTGAAATGTGTATATAAAACATTTCCAGGGTTGACTGCCATGGTGAATAAAACATCTAAACATTTCCAGGGTTGACTGCCATGGTGAATAAAACATCTAAACATTTCCAGGGTTGACTGCCATGGTGAATAAAACATCTAAACATTTCCAGGGTTGACTGCCATGGTGAATAAAACATCTAAACATTTCCAGGGTTGACTGCCATGGTGAATAACATCTAAACATTTCCAGGGTTGACTGCCATGGTGAATAAAACATCTAAACATTTCCAGGGTTGACTGCCATGGTGAATAAACATCAAAACATTTCCAGGGTTGACTGCCATGGTGAATAAAACATCTAAACATTTCCAGGGTTGACTGCCATGGTGAATAACATCTAAACATTTCCAGGGTTGACTGCCATGGTGAATAACATCTAAACATTTCCAGGGTTGACTGCCATGGTGAATAAAACATCTAAACATTTCCAGGGTTGACTGCCATGGTGAATAAAACATCTAAACATTTCCAGGGTTGACTGCCATGGTGAATAAAACATCTAAACATTTCCAGGGTTGACTGCCATGGTGAATAAAACATCTAAACATTTCCAGGGTTGACTGCCATGGTGAATAAAACATCTAAACATTTCCAGGGTTGACTGCCATGGTGAAAAAACATCTAAACATTTCCAGGGTTGACTGCCATGGTGAAAAAACATCTAAACATTTCCAGGGTTGACTGCCATGGTGAATAAAACATCTAAACATTTTGTTTCATTTTGGTGGCATTGGCCAATTTACTGAAAAATAACTAGATTTTGAAGCATGAATTAAATGTTTTAGGGGGAGTTCCTACATTTTGCAGACGTGCAATAGAGTTGCACAAATCATTCACTAAATCCTAAACCTCAACTTAATCTTGTAATAAATAAATGTGTAAATTGGTCAAATTGCGGTGATTAAACTGCTTGGAGTAACCCTGGATTGTAAACTGTCATGGTCAAAACATATTGATACAACAGCAGCTAAAATAGGGAGAAGTCTGTCCATAATAAAGCACTGCTCTGCCTTCTTAACAGCACTATCAACAAGGCAGGTCCTACAGGCCCTTGTCGTGTGGCCAGGTGCCATATATAAGGCTGGCCCTTGGATGTACACAGAGAGCTAACATTAATCATATGCATGTTAATCTCTCCTGCCTCAAAGTGGAGGAGAGATTGACTTCATCACTACTTGTAAACTCAGAAAAAAAAGTATTTCAAAGATCATTCATAAAAATCCAAATAACTTGACAGATCTTCATTGTAAAGGGCTTAAACACTGTTTCCCATGCTTTTTCAATGAACCATAAACAATTACTGAACATGCACCTGTGGAACGGTCGTTAAGACACAAACAGCTTAAACGGTAGGCAATTAAGGTCACAGTTATGAAAACGTAGGACACTAAAGAGGTCTTTCTACTGACTCTGAAAAACACCAAAAGAAAGATGCCCAGGGTCCCTGCTCATCTGTGTGAATGTGCCTTAGGTATGCTGCAAGGAGGCATGAGGACTGCAGATGTGGCCAGGGCAATAAATTGCAATGTCCGTACTGTGAGATGCCTAAGACAGCCCTACAGGGAGACAGGACGGACAGCTGATCGTCCTCAAAGTGGCAAATCACGTGTAACAACACCTGCACAGGATATTTTTCTACTGTATTATTGACTGTATGTTTTGTTTATTCCATGTGTAACTCTGTGTTGTTGTATTTGTCAAATTGCTATGCTTTATCTTGGCCAGGTCGCAGTTGCAAATGAGAACTTGTTCTCAACTAGCCTACCTGGTTAAATAAAGGTGAAATAAAGGGTGTTGGTCCATCTGATTGGAGAGACTAGGGACAGATAGGGAGGGTGTTGATCCATCTGATTGGAGAGACTAGGGACAGATAGGGAGGGTGTTGAATTCATCTGATTGGTTTAAGAGATGTCTGGATACTGTTTATCAGGATGTTGTGGCCATATACACAGATGGTTCAAAAGATCCAAGGACAGGATGTTCTGGGTCAGCATTTGTAGTGCAGGATGGTGGGGTGGAAGTCAGGAAACGCATTACAGATCATCTGGCTGTATATTCGGGGGAGATGATGGCCATACTGTTGGCCTTGCAGTGGGTGGAGGATGTTAAGCCATGTTAAGAGTAGTTATTTACTCTGATTCATGTGCAGTGTTGATGAGTCTTCAGTACTTTATATCACGTAGCAGACAAGACCTGCTTTATGAGGTGCTACAAACCCATGGCAGGATTAGACAAATATATATCCAGATAATATTTACATGGGTCCCAGCTCATATGGGAGTGGAACGAGGTAGTTGATATACTGGCTAAACAAGCACTTAGTAGTGGGGATGTTGTAGTTTCAATGAGCAAGGCAGAGGCAGTAAGCCTGATATGGACAGTGATGGTGGAGAAATGGCAGGAGCAGGGGAATATAGATACTAATGGCAGGGGAATAGAGATACTAATGGCAGGGTAATAGAGATACTAATGGCAGGGGAATAGAGATACTAATGGCAGGGGAATAGAGATACTAATGGCAGGGGAATAGAGATACTAATGGCAGGGTAATAGAGATACTAATGGCAGGAGAATAGAGATACTAATGGCAGGCGAATAGAGATACTAATGGCAGGAGCAGGGGAATAGAGATACTAATGGCAGGAGCAGGGGAATAGAGATACTAATGGCAGGAGCAGGGCAATAGAGATACTAATGGCAGGGGAATAGAGATACTAATGGCAGGGGAATAGAGATACTAATGACAGGGGAATAGAGATACTAATGGCAGGAGAATAGAGATACTAATGGCAGGAGAATAGAGATACTAATGGCAGGAGCAGGGGAATAGAGATACTAATGGCAGGAGCAGGGGAATATAGATACTAATGGCAGGGGAATAGAGATACTAATGGCAGGAGCAGGGGAATAGAGATACTAATGGCAGGGGAATAGAGATACTAATGGCAGGAGCAGGGGAATAGAGATACTAATTGCAGGGGAATAGAGATACTAATGGCAGGGGAATAGAGATACTAATGGCAGGGGAATAGAGATACTAATGGCAGGAGCAGGGGAATAGAGATACTAAGGGCAGGGGAATAGAGATACTAATGGCAGGGGAATAGAGATACTAATGGCAGGAGCAGGGGAATAGAGATACTAATGGCAGGGGAATAGAGATACTAATTGCAGGGGAATAGAGATACTAATGGCAGGGGAATAGAGATACTAATGGCAGGGGAATAGAGATACTAAGGGCAGGGGAATAGAGATACTAATGGCAGGGGAATAGAGATACTAATGGCAGGGGAATAGAGATACTAATGGCAGGAGCAGGGGAATAGACATACTAATTGCAGGGGAATAGAGATACTAATGGCAGGGGAATAGAGATACTAATGGCAGGAGAATAGAGATACTAATGGCAGGAGAATAGAGATACTAATGGCAGGAGAATAGAGATACTAATGGCAGGAGAATAGAGATACTAATGGCAGGAGCAGGGGAATAGAGATACTAATGGCAGGAGCAGGGGAATAGAGATACTAATGGCAGGAGCAGGGGAATAGAGATACTAATGGCAGGAGCAGGGGTACAGGAGCAGGGGAATAGAGATACTAAGCGAAGGAGCAGTGGAATAGAGATACTAATGGCAGGAGAATAGAGATACTAATTGCAGGAGCAGGGGAATAGATACTAATGGCAGGAGCAGGGGAATAGAGATACTAAGGGCAGGAGCAGTGGAATAGAGATACTAAGGGCAGGAGCAGTGGAATAGAGATACTAATGGCAGGAGCAGGAGAATAGAGATACTAATGGCAGGAGCAGTGGAATAGAGATACTAATGGCAGGAGCAGGAGAATAGAGATACTAATAGCAGGAGCAGTGGAATAGAGATACTAATGGCTGGAGCAGTGGAATAGAGATACTAAGGGCAGGAGCAGTGGAATAGCGATACTAATTGCAGGAGCAGGAGAATAGAGATACTAATGGCAGGAGCAGTGGAATAGAGATACTAATGGCAGGAGCAGTGGAATAGAGATACTAATGGCAGGAGCAGGAGAATAGAGATACTAATGGCAGGAGCAGTGGAATAGAGATACTAATGGCTGGAGCAGTGGAATAGAGATACTAATGGCAGGAGCAGAGGAATAGAGATACTAATGGCTGGAGCAGTGGAAGAGATACTAAGGGCAGGAGAATAGAGATACTAATGGCAGGAGCAGGGGAATAGAGATACTAATGGCAGGAGCAGTGGAATAGAGATACTAATGGCAGGAGCAGGGGAATAGAGATACTAATGGCAGGTGCAGGGGAATAGAGATACTAATGGCAGGAGCAGGGGAATAGAGATACTAATGGCAGGAGCAGTGGAATAGAGATACTAATGGCAGGAGCAGGAGAATAGAGATACTAATGGCAGGAGCAGGGGAATAGATACTAATGGCAGGAGCAGGGGAATAGAGATACTAAGGGCAGGAGCAGTGGAATAGAGATACTAATGGCAGGAGCAGGAGAATAGAGATACTAATGGCAGGAGCAGTGGAATAGAGATACTAATGGCTGGAGCAGTGGAATAGAGATACTAATGGCAGGAGCAGGGGAATAGAGATACTAATGGCAGGAGCAGGGGAATAGAGATACTAATGGCAGGAGCAGGGGAATAGAGATACTAATGGCAGGAGCAGTGGAATAGAGATACTAATGGCAGGAGCAGGGGAATAGAGATACTAATGGCAGGAGCAGTGGAATAGAGATACTAATGGCAGGAGCAGGAGAATAGAGATACTAATGGCAGGAGCAGGGGAATAGATACTAATGGCAGGAGCAGGGGAATAGAGATACTAAGGGCAGGAGCAGTGGAATAGAGATACTAATGGCAGGAGCAGGAGAATAGAGATACTAATGGCAGGAGCAGTGGAATAGAGATACTAATGGCTGGAGCAGTGGAATAGAGATACTAATGGCAGGAGCAGGGGAATAGAGATACTAATGGCAGGAGCAGGGGAATAGAGATACTAATGGCAGGAGCAGGGGAATAGAGATACTAATGGCAGGAGCAGTGGAATAGAGATACTAATGGCAGGAGCAGGAGAATAGAGATACTAATGGCAGGAGCAGGGGAATAGATACTAATGGCAGGAGCAGGGGAATAGAGATACTAATGGCAGGAGCAGGAGAATAGAGATACTAATGGCAGGAGCAGTGGAATAGAGATACTAATGGCTGGAGCAGTGGAATAGAGATACTAATGGCTGGAGCAGTGGAATAGAGATACTAATGGCAGGAGCAGGGGAATAGAGATACTAATGGCAGGAGCAGGGGAATAGAGATAATAATGGCAGGAGCAGGGGAATAGAGATACTAATGGCAGGAGCAGGGGAATACAGATACTAATGGCAGGAGCAGGGGAATAGAGATAATAATGGCAGGAGCAGTGGAATAGAGATACTAATGGCAGGAGCAGTGGAATAGAGATACTAATGGCAGGAGCAGGGGAATAGAGATACTAATGGCAGGAGCAGGGGAACAGGTTCAGGGGAATAGAGATACTAAGGGAAGGAGCAGTGGAATAGAGATACTAAGGGAAGGAGCAGTGGAATAGAGATACTAATGGCAGGAGAATAGAGATACTAATGGCAGGAGCAGGGGAATAGATACTAATGGCAGGAGCAGGGGAATAGAGATACTAAGGGCAGGAGCAGTGGAATAGAGATACTAATGGCAGGAGCAAGAGAATAGAGATACTAATGGCAGGAGCAGGGGAATAGAGATACTAATGGCAGGAGCAGTGGAAGAGATACTAATGGCTGGAGCAGTGGAAGAGATACTAATGGCAGGAGCAGGGGAATAGAGATACTAATGGCTGGAGCAGTGGAAGAAATACTAAGGGCAGGAGAATAGAGATACTAATGGCAGGAGCAGGAGAATAGAGATACTAATGGCAGGAGCAGTGGAATAGAGATACTAATGGCAGGAGCAGGAGAATAGAGATACTAATGGCAGGAGCAGTGGAATAGAGATACTAATGGCAGGAGCAGGGGAATAGAGATACTAATGGCAGGAGCAGGGCAATAGAGATACTAATGGCAGGGGAATAGAGATACTAATGGCAGGGGAATAGAGATACTAATGGAAGGGGAATAGAGATACTAATGGCAGGAGAATAGAGATACTAATGGCAGGAGCAGGGGAATAGAGATACTAATGGCAGGAGCAGGGGAATAGAGATACTAATGGCAGGAGCAGGGGAATAGAGATACTAATAGCAGGGGAATAGAGATACTAATGGCAGGAGCAGGGGAATAGAGATACTAATGGCAGGGGAATAGAGATACTAATGGCAGGAGCAGGGGAATAGAGATACTAATTGCAGGGGAATAGAGATACTAATGGCAGGGGAATAGAGATACTAATGGCAGGAGCAGGGGAATAGAGATACTAATTGCAGGGGAATAGAGATACTAAGGGCAGGGAAATAGAGATACTAATGGCAGGGGAATAGAGATACTAATGGCAGGAGCAGTGGAATAGATACTAATGGCAGGAGCAGGGGAATAGAGATACTAATGGCAGGAGCAGTGGAATAGAGATACTAATGGCAGGAGCAGGGGAATAGAGATACTAATGGCAGGTGCAGGGGAATAGAGATACTAATGGCAGGAGCAGGGGAATAGAGATACTAATGGCAGGAGCAGTGGAATAGAGATACTAATGGCAGGAGCAGGAGAATAGAGATACTAATGGCAGGAGCAGGGGAATAGATACTAATGGCAGGAGCAGGGGAATAGAGATACTAAGGGCAGGAGCAGTGGAATAGAGATACTAATGGCAGGAGCAGGAGAATAGAGATACTAATGGCAGGAGCAGTGGAATAGAGATACTAATGGCTGGAGCAGTGGAATAGAGATACTAATGGCAGGAGCAGGGGAATAGAGATACTAATGGCAGGAGCAGGGGAATAGAGATACTAATGGCAGGAGCAGGGGAATAGAGATACTAATGGCAGGAGCAGGGGAATAGAGATACTAATGGCAGGAGCAGGGGAATAGAGATACTAATGGCAGGAGCAGGGGAATAGAGATAATAATGGCAGGAGCAGGGGAATAGAGATACTAATGGCAGGAGCAGGGGAATAGAGATAATAATGGCAGGAGCAGTGGAATAGAGATACTAATGGCAGGAGCAGTGGAATAGAGATACTAATGGCAGGAGCAGGGGAATAGAGATACTAATGGCAGGAGCAGGGGAACAGGAGCAGGGGAATAGAGATACTAAGGGAAGGAGCAGTGGAATAGAGATACTAAGGGAAGGAGCAGTGGAATAGAGATACTAATGGCAGGAGAATAGAGATACTAATGGCAGGAGCAGGGGAATAGAGATACTAATAGCAGGGGAATAGAGATACTAATGGCAGGAGCAGGGGAATAGAGATACTAATTGCAGGGGAATAGAGATACTAATGGCAGGAGCAGGGGAATAGAGATACTAATGGCAGGAGCAGGGGAATAGAGCTACTAATTGCCGGGGAATAGAGATACTAAGGGCAGGGAAATAGAGATACTAATGGCAGGGGAATAGAGATACTAATGGCAGGAGCAGTGGAATAGAGATACTAATGGCAGGAGCAGTGGAAGAGATACTAATGGCTGGAGCAGTGGAAAAGATACTAATGGCAGGAGCAGGGGAATAGAGATACTAATGGCTGGAGCAGTGGAAGAGATACTAAGGGCAGGAGAATAGAGATACTAATGGCAGGAGCAGGGGAATAGAGATACTAATGGCAGGAGCAGTGGAATAGAGATACTAATGGCAGGAGCAGGGGAATAGAGATACTAATGGCAGGAGCAGGGGAACAGGAGCAGGGGAATAGAGATACTATGGGAAGGAGCAGGGGAATAGATACTAATGGCAGGAGCAGGGGAATAGAGATACTAAGGGCAGGAGCAGTGGAATAGAGATACTAATGGCAGGAGCAGGAGAATAGAGATACTAATGGCAGGAGCAGGGGAATAGAGATACTAATGGCAGGAGCAGTGGAAGAGATACTAATGACTGGAGCAGTGGAAGAGATACTAATGGCAGGAGCAGGGGAATAGAGATACTAATGGCTGGAGCAGTGGAAGAAATACTAAGGGCAGGAGGATAGAGATACTAATGGCAGGAGCAGGAGAATAGAGATACTAATGGCAGGAGCAGTGGAATAGAGATACTAATGGCAGGAGCAGGAGAATAGAGATACTAATGGCAGGAGCAGTGGAATAGAGATACTAATGGCAGGAGCAGTGGAAGAGATACTAATGGCTGGAGCAGTGGAAAAGATACTAATGGCAGGAGCAGGGGAATAGAGATACTAATGGCTGGAGCAGTGGAAGAGATACTAAGGGCAGGAGAATAGAGATACTAATGGCAGGAGCAGGGGAATAGAGATACTAATGGCAGGAGCAGTGGAATAGAGATACTAATGGCAGGAGCAGGGGAATAGAGATACTAATGGCAGGAGCAGGGGAATAGAGATACTAATGGCAGGAGCAGGGGAATAGAGATACTAATGGCAGGAGAAGGGGAATCGAGATACTAAGGGCAGGAGCAGTGGAATAGAGATACTAATGGCAGGAGCAGGAGAATAGAGATACTAATGGCAGGAGCGGGAGAATAGAGATACTAATGGCAGGAGCAGTGGAATAGAGATACTAATGGCAGGAGCAGGAGAATAGAGATACTAATGGCAGGAGCAGGGGAATAGAGATACTAATGGCAGGAGCAGGGGAATAGAGATACTAACGGCAGGAGAAGGGGAATAGAGATACTAATGGCAGGAGCAGTGGAATAGAGATACTAATGGCAGGAGCAGGGGAATAGAGATACTAATGGCAGGAGCAGGAGAATAGAGATACTAATGGCAGGGGAATAGCGATACTAATGGCAGGAGCAGGAGAATAGAGATACTAATGGCATGAGCAGGGGAATAGAGATACTAATGGCAGGAGCAGGAGAATAGAGATACTAATGGCAGGAGCAGGAGAATAGAGATACTAATGGCAGGAGCAGGGGAATAGATACTAATGGCAGGAGCAGGGGAATAGAGATACTAAGGGCAGGAGCAGTGGAATAGAGATACTAATGGCAGGAGCAGGAGAATAGAGATACTAATGGCAGGAGCAGTGGAATAGAGATACTAATGGCTGGAGCAGTGGAATAGAGATACTAATGGCAGGAGCAGAGGAATAGAGATACTAATGGCTGGAGCAGTGGAATAGAGATACTAAGGGCAGGAGCAGGAGAATAGAGATACTAATGGCAAGAGCAGGGGAATAGAGATACTAATGGCAGGAGCAGGAGAATAGAGATACTAATGGCAATAGCAGGGGAACAGGAGCAGGGGAATAGAGATACTAAGGGCAGGAGCAGGGGAATAGAGATACTAATGGCAGGAGCAGAGGAATAGAGATACTAAGGGCAGGAGCAGGAGAATAGAGATACTAATGGCAGGAGCAGGGGAATAGAGATACTAATGGCAGGAACAGGGAAACAGGAGCAGGGGAATAGAGATACTAAGGGCAGGAGCAGGGGAATAGAGATACTAATGGCAGGAGCAGGGGAACAGGAGCAGGGGAATAGAGATACTAAGAGCAGGAGCAGGGGAATAGAGATATTAAGGGCAGACATTCATTTCAAGTACAGAGGTCAAGTTGGGGAGGGGAGGACAGCAGGAAGGGACAGAAGATGAGGTTATTTACAAGGTGGGACACAGCCAGTTGAGGAGGGGAGGACAGCAGGAAGGGACAGAAGAGGAGGATATTTACAAGGTGGGACAGAGCCAGTTGAGGAGGGGAGGACAGCAGGAAGGGACAGAAGAGGAGGATATTTACAAGGTGGGACAGAGCCAGTTGAGGAGGGGAGGACAGCAGGAAGGGACAGAAGAGGAGGATATTTACAAGGTGGGACAGAGCCAGTTGAGGAGGGGAGGACAGTAGGAAGGGACAGAAGAGGAGGCTATATTTACAAGGTGGGACACAGTCAGTTGAGGAGGGGAGGACAGCAGGAAGGGACAGAAGAGAGGAGGATATTTACAAGGTGGGACACAGCCAGTTGGTGAGGTGAGAACAGCAGGAAGGGACAGGAGAGGAGGATATTTACAAGGTGGGACACAGCCAGTTGAGGAGGGGAGGACAGCAGGAAGGGACAGAAGAGGAGGATATTTACAAGGTGGGACACAGCCAGTTGAGGAGGGGAGGACAGCAGGAAGGGACAGAAGAGAGGAGGCTATATTTACAAGGTGGGACACAGCCAGTTGAGGAGGGGAGGACAGCAGGAAGGGACAGAAGAGGAGGATATTTACAAGGTGGGACAGAGCCAGTTGAGGAGGGGAGGACAGCAGGAAGGGACAGAAGAGGAGGATATTTATAAGGTGGGACACAGCCAGTTGGTGATGGGAGGACAGCAGGAAGGGACAGAAGAGAAGAGGCTATATTTACAAGGTGGGACACAGCCAGTTGAGGAGGGGAGGACAGCAGGAAGGGACAGAAGAGGAGGATATTTACAAGGTGGGACACAGCCAGTTGAGGAGGGGAGGACAGCAGGAAGGGACAGAAGAGAAGAGGCTATATTTACAAGGTGGGACACAGCCAGTTGAGGAGGGGAGGACAGCAGGAAGGGACAGAAGAGGAGGATATTTACAAGGTGGGACACAGCCAGTTGAGGAGGGGAGGACAGCAGGAAGGGACAGAAGAGAGGAGGCTATATTTACAAGGTGGGACACAGCCAGTTGGTGAGGGGAGGACAGCAGGAAGGGACAGAAGAGGAGGATATTTACAAGGTGGGACACAGCCAGTTGAGGAGGGGAGGACAGCAGGAAGGGACAGAAGAGAGGAGGCTATATTTACAAGGTGGGACACAGCCAGTTGAGGAGGGGAGGACAGCAGGAAGGGACAGAAGAGGAGGATATTTACAAGGTGGGACAGAGCCAGTTGAGGAGGGGAGGACAGCAGGAAGGGACAGAAGAGAGGAGGATATTTACAAGGTGGGACACAGCCAGTTGAATAAGACTTTACATGTGATTGGAAAGCATTTCAACAGGAAACTGTGAGTATTGCCAGGAAACAGAGACAGTGGACCATGTGCTGATACAGTGTGGGCAGTATCAGAGGGAAAGAGAGAGGATGTGATCTAGTGTGAGGGAGAAGGGGGATACAGGAATTGAGTTTAAAGAGTACACTGAGTAGAACGTCATTAAATATAGTCTCAAATATTTTATATTTTTTAAGAGCAACGGGCTGGCAGGTAGGATTTAGTTTCTCCCCGTCTCTGGCCCACACTTCAGGACAGTAGGTGGCGGTAACGCACCATAAGGTTGGATGCCAACTGCCGATAAACCCCACCAAAAATACGTCCCATCTGTGATATTTTTTTCCTGCAGTCAAATGACCAAATCGCCCTCTAGTGGCCTCATGGGTGGAATGTTATTCATATCTTTCACTATTTCATTATTACACTTTTTTTTTTTTTACCCACAGAAATCTGGTGTTTCTATGTCAAAAAGTTTTGTAATATTTCAGTCTTCTGTGATGTATATTTAGTGTAATATTGGGATGCAAACTCAAAATAGAATACATTTAAACTCTATAGAAGCCCATAACCATGTGTGTGAGGTAGAGACTTTTGTTTCAAAGTAGATTTATTCAAGACTACCAAGAGACAATCTCTGTGACCCTGATTCAGCCCACTGCAGTAAATTAAAATACTCAGGCCACAACAAATGAAATTAAACAATATACCACATTCATTATTACTAGTGATACATTTATTACATACATATATTATTTTTGTGTTTGTTTTGTCGGAGTACTTTTAGCAACAACAAAACATATTTGAGCTGGTCAAGAATCTGAGTGGCTGATAGATTTTTGTATACACCTGCCACAGTGGCCGGTGGACCAAAACGTTGGTGATCGTGTGCCCCCTGGAGCCGCTTGATCTTGTTTTTAGCTGATAGGAGTGGAATCCTGTGTTGCCGCCTGTTTCAAAAGCCTATCCGTGACAGGGACGAGTTGGGCGTTCTGAAATGCCGTTCTCCACACCACTGCTGTACCGTTTATTTGCCTGTTTGTGGCCCACCTGTTAGCTTGCATGATTCTTGTCATTCTCCTTCGACCTCTCATCAACGAGCTGTTTTCTCTCACAAGTCTGCCGATGACTGGATGTTGTTCTGTTTGTCTCACCATTCTCAGTAAATCCTAGATGCTGTCGTGCATGAAGAGCCCAGGAGGCCGTCAGTTTCTGCGGTATTGGAAACGGCGCGCCTGGCACTGACATTCATACCACGCTCAAAGTCGCTTAGATCACCTGTTTTGCCAATTCTAGCGTGTTGCCTTGTCACGAACATACAGTACAACAGTGTATTAAAGCATCTCATTAATTGAACAGTCGATCTGCCTGTAGCTACCAGACAAAAATCAATTGTAATTGTATTCTAATATTGACGCTGAGCTTAAAATGTCTAGTTAGCACTTTCTAACGTTAGTTAGCTACCAAGCTAAGGCAGCTAACTAGTCTCTGAGAGCAGAGCTAACGTTAACTAACCTAATCCTAGCTAACGGTTATGTAAACCTAGTCTCAAATTACAACGTTTGAACGAACGGAAGTAGATAGAAACCTGACCAGCTCTTCTTCTTCGGGTTTTTATTGGCGGACAACATCCCAAAATGGTGTATTGCCGCGACATACTGGGTGTGGTGAAAAGTGAGAAGCTTTAAAGACAAAAAATAAATATAATAATCAAATAATCCCTACTCAGGCTCTGGGGGCCGAGAGGGTGGCACCGCACTAGAAAGTCCTCCAGTGTAGTTCTTCAAAAGTAAAATCTTTTAATCCCAGAAATTGTTCATCTGCAGAAACATTGATATCGATATTTATTGTCTTCCTTTCAATTTGTGCTGTGCCGTGCCGTATATCACCACTGCTGTCAATGACAGGAGGTCCACTTTCTCTACATGAATTTGACTCGTTTTTAAAATGTCCCTTTAGAAGTATTCAGTAACTCGGTGGGCGGGCTTTGCGACATGGAATCCAATCAGATGTCCGTTCCGTCGGTATGCTGGGCCAATCCAAAACTACCGCGCCCTGCCTCACCGAAACTAGCCTGCAGGTTTACTCAAAACAAACCTCAACAGCCACACCAGAGCTTTGCAACAAAAAAAGTTGTTTTTATAAGTTAGTTAGCTAACGTTACATCGTCGGAGGGTAATTCTTAAACGGGTGAGTAAATGAACAAGGCAGAAAGGTGTGGGGTTCACTGATGATTTGTAAATAGCTAGTAGTTAGCTATGTTGATAGTAGCCTAGCTAGGTTGGCTAACTCGATTTCAGCTTGCAAGCCAGTAGCTCGGTCTTGTTTGTTTCTTTGTATGACTCTATATTCTCCCGATTCACACAGGCACGGACCTCTCACCAGACATGTCAGAGTATCTGAAGAGAGAAAACCACAGGTCTGGACTTCCCACAAGACATTTTTTGGCCTAAACCTCTTCTTGATGCATACACTAAACGTGTAAAAAAAGATTAGTCCAGGTAGTTGTACCATCCAGGTAGTTGTACCATCCAGGTAGTTGTACCATCCAGGTAGTTCTACCATCCAGGTAGTTCTACCAGACTGGGATCCTCTGCTGTGACTATGAACACTACCATGGACCACTTTCCTGAATTGACACATCACACACCGACGAAAACAGGAGCCCCCCTGTCTTCGCCGGGGCCATCCGATGAGGCCCTCCCCCTCTCTTCGCCGGGGCCATCCGATGAGGCCCTCCCCCTCTCTTCGCCGGGGCCATCCGATGAGGCCCTCCGTCGCTCTTGTGGCAAGAAATGTACCAGTCGGTCTAAAAAGCATGAGAAAAGCCCCTCAAGAGATGGATCTCACCCCTGTGACCAGTGTGAGAAGTGTTTTGTTACACTAAAACGTCTGGAAAAACACCAGACGAGTCACTCCAACCCTCATGTGTGCTCTGATTGTGGAAAGAGATTCAGTCGGGCTGATCACCTAAGGAGACATAAGAGAGGCCACACTGAGAACAAACTGTACATTTGCCCTCATTGCGGGGAAAGCTTTGGTTACTCGGGAAAGTTAACCCGACATGTGAGACTTCACACTGGGGAGAAGCGTCACCAGTGCTCCGATTGCGGCAAAATGTTTGCTGCTAATAAAACAATGAAAAGACACCAAGAGATTCATTCAACACATCGGGTGAAGCCTCATGTTTGCACTACCTGTGGAAAGGGCTTTGCTCGACGTGAATACTTAAAAAGACACTGTACCATTCACACGGGAGGGAAACCGCATCAGTGCTCTGACTGTGGAAAGAGTTTCCGTCGGCTTGATCATTTAACACTGCACCAGAAAGAAGCACATGGAGAGATAGTTCTGATAGTTCATCAGAAAAAGCATACAAGACCTTACCACTGCTCCCTATGTGACAAGAGATATGCCGAAAAGGGGACTTTAAAAGTCCACCTGCGTGTACACACTGGAGAGAAGCCACACCTTTGCTCCCAGTGTGGGAAATGTTTCTCTGGTAAACGACAACTTAAATTACACCTCTTGGTACATTCAGGTGAGAAGTCTTATAAATGTTCTCACTGTGAAAGGAGTTTCGCTAATAGACCTATCCTGAAAAGACACATACGAACCCACACGGGAGAGAAACCGTACCACTGCTCAGAATGTGGGAGGAGTTTCGCCGATGGGGATTCACACACAAAACATCTGCGAACCCACACTGGAGAGAAGCCGTACCTTTGCTCTCTGTGCGGGAAACGTTTCTCCGTTAAACAACGTCTTAAAGTACACCTCTTGGTACATTCAGGTGAGAAGCCTCATACCTGTTCTCACTGTGAGAGGAGTTTCACTACTACATCTAACCTGAAAAGACACCTGCAAACCCACACTGTAGAGAAACCGTCACCAGCGTATCCACAGGAGGGTCACCAAGGACCAAGATCCCAAGCACAAATAGCTGCAACCGAGAACTCTATATAGTAGCTTCACCACAACTGTCTGTCGTGTGTCTCGGTACCAGAAGTCCGAATGTCAGAAAAAGTATTCTCCGTAGGCTCTATTTCTCGTACATTATTTTAAGGGGTTTTAAGTAGAGATGCGCGATTATATCGGTGAACAGATCAAAATCGGCCGATGTCTAGTTTAACGCAGATGTTTAAAACCGATGTCAAAGCTACCGTGTATACCTATGCAACGTAGGTACATGGCGTAATGACGCCACGTAAAAGTTTGCGCTACACGTGCAACACAGCATTCCTAACCTAGCCCACAATGTCTGCTGTGTGGATCGAGCAGTCAACAAGTCGAGCAGGCAGGGTAGCCTAAATCAATTCAAATCAAATGTATTTATAAAGCCCTTCGTACATCAGCTGATATCTCAAAGTGCTGTACAGAAACCCAGCCTAAAACCCCAAACAGCAAGCAATGCAGGTGTAGAAGCACGGTGGCTAGGAAAAACTCCCTAGAAAGGCCAATACCTAGGAAGAAACCTAGAGAGGAACCAGGCTATGTGGGGTGGCCAGTCCTCTTCTGGCTGTGCCGGGTGGAGATTATAACAGAACATGGCCAAGATGTTCAAATGTTCATAAATGACCAGCATGGTCGAATAATAATAAGGCAGAACAGTTGAAACTGGAGCAGCAGCACAGTCAGGTGGAAGTTGAAACTGGAGCAGCAGCATGGCCAGGTGGACTGGGGACAGCAAGGAGTCATCATGTCAGGTAGTCCTGGGGCATGGTCCTAGGGCTCAGGTCAGTTGAAACTGGAACAGCAGCATGGCCAGGTGGACTGGGGACAGCAAGGAGTCATCATGTCAGGTAGTCCTGGGGCATGGTCCTAGGGCTCAGGTCCTCCGAGAGAGAGAAAGAAAGAGAAGGAGAGAATTAGAGAACGCACACTTAGATTAACAGGACACCGAATAGGACAGGAGAAGTACTCCAGATATAACAAACTGACCCCATGTCATGTCTCAGGTAGCCTGTCTGTATCATGTCTCAGGTAGCCTGTCTGCCCTCCCACCTGTCTGTTTCATGTCTCAGCCCAGCCTGTCTGTATCATGTCTCAGGTAGCCTGTTTGTATCATGTCTCAGGTAGCCTGTTTGTATCATGTCTCAGGTAGCCTGTCTGTTTCATGTCTCAGGTAGCCTGTCTGTTTCATGTCTCAGGTAGCCTGTCTGTATCATGTCTCAGGTAGCCTGTCTGTATCATGTCTCAGGTAGCCTGTCTGCCCTCCCACCTGTCTGTATCATGTCTCAGCCCAGCCTGTCTGTATCATGTCTCAGGTAGCCTGTTTGTATCATGTCTCAGGTAGCCTGTTTGTATCATGTCTCAGGTAGCCTGTCTGTATCATGTTTCAGGTAGCCTGTCTGTATCATGTCTCAGGTAGCCTGTCTGCCCTCCCACCTGTCTGTTTCATGTCTCAGGTAGCCTGTCTGCCCTCCCACCTGTCTGTTTCATTTCTCAGCCCAGCCGGTCTGTATCATGTCTCAGGTAGCCTGTCTGTATCATGTCTCAGGTAGCCTGTCTGTATCATGTCTCAGGTAGCCTGTTTGTATCATGTCTCAGGTAGCCTGTCTGTATCATGTCTTAGGTAGCCTGTCTGTATCATGTCTCAGGTAGCCTGTCTGCCCTCCCACCTGTCTGTTTCATGTCTTAGCCCAGCCTGTCTGTATCATGTCTCAGGTAGCCTGTTTGTATCATGTCTCAGGTAGCCTGTCTGTTTCATGTCTCAGGTAGCCTGTCTGTATCATGTCTCAGGTAGCCTGTCTGCCCTCCCACCTGTCTGTTTCATGTCTCAGCCCAGCCTGTCTGTATCATGTCTCAGGTAGCCTGTCTGTATCATGTCTCAGGTAGCCTGTCTGCCCTCCCACCTGTCTGTTTCATTTCTCAGCCCAGCCTGTCTGTATCATGTCTCAGGTAGCCTGTTTGTATCATGTCTCAGGTAGCCTGTTTGTATCATGTCTCAGGTAGCCTGTTTGTATCATGTCTCAGGTAGCCTGTCTGTATCATGTCTCAGGTAGCCTGTTTGTATCATGTCTCAGGTGGCCTGTCTGTATCATGTCTCAGGTAGCCTGTTTGTATCATGTCTCAGGTAGCCTGTCTGCCCTCCCACCTGTCTGTTTCATGTCTCAGCCCAGCCTGTCTGTATCATGTCTCAGGTAGCCTGTTTGTATCATGTCTCAGGTAGCCTGTCTGCCCTCCCACCTGTCTGTTTCATGTCTCAGCCCAGCCTGTCTGTATCATGTCTCAGGTAGCCTGTTTGTATCATGTCTCAGGTAGCCTGTCTGTATCATGTCTCAGGTAGCCTGTCTGTATCATGTCTCAGGTAGCCTGTCTGCCCTCCCACCTGTCTGTTTCATGTCTCATCCCAGCCTGTCTGTATCATGTCTCAGGTAGCCTGTCTGTATCATGTCTCAGGTAGCCTGTCTGCCCTCCCACCTGTCTGTTTCATTTCTCAGCCCAGCCTGTCTGTATCATGTCTCAGGTAGCCTGTTTGTATCATGTCTCAGGTAGCCTGTTTGTATCATGTCTCAGGTAGCCTGTTTGTATCATGTCTCAGGTAGCCTGTCTGTATCATGTCTCAGGTAGCCTGTTTGTATCATGTCTCAGGTAGCCTGTCTGTATCATGTCTCAGGTAGCCTGTTTGTATCATGTCTCAGGTAGCCTGTCTGTATCATGTCTCAGGTAGCCTGTCTGTATCATGTCTCAGGTAGCCTGTCTGTATCATGTCTCAGGTAGCCAGACAAAGCCGGCATGGATAGAATGCAATAAGGTACTATATTATCTTTCATTTTCTAATCCTTCCTCCTGTAGATCTGTAATGATTGGACGGTGAAACTAGCCTCCAGCCAATCAGAAATAAAGCCAGTTACTCAGCCATTCTCGTCAGGTCAAAGAAACCCAGCGAATCAAATGATTAATATACTATAGTCTGAAACACTGATTTAGAAGGCAGGAAGCATTTTATGTGGAGTGGAGCTTCATACACTCCTAAAGATGTGCGGGTTCAACAAGGTTTCAACAAGGGTTCAATAAGGGTTCAACAAGGGTTCAATAAGGGTTCAATAAGGGTTCAACAAGGGTTCAACAAGGGTTCAATAAGGGTTCAACAAGGGTTCAACAAGGGTTCAACAAGGGTTCAATAAGGGTTCAATAAGGGTTCAACAAGGTTTCAACAAGGGTTCAATAAGGGTTCAACAAGGGTTATTTTATTAAGATCCTCAACGTTCTTGCAGGTTGGTGGTGGTTCTTAACTGAACCATTTGGATATGAAAGGACAGCAGGTGCAGGTACTTAACTGAACCATTTGGATATGAAAGGACAGCAGGTGCAGGTACTTAACTGAACCATTTGGATATGAAAGGACAGCAGGTGCAGGTACTTAACTGAACCATTTGGATATGAAAGGACAGCAGGTGCAGGTACTTAACTGAACCATTTGGATATGAAAGGACAGCAGGTGCAGGTACTTAACTGAAAAGTGTAAAGATCTCCTCAATTTAAGGTTTGTCCCTTGTATACTGTTTTATGATGATGCCATCTAGGGTTCAACAAGGGTTGCCAACAAGGGTTCAATAAGGGTTCAATAAGGGTTCAACAAGGGTTCAATAAGGGTTCAACAAGGGTTCAACAAGGGTTCAATAAGGGTTCAATAAGGGTTCAACAAGGGTTCAATAAGGGTTCAATAAGGGTTCAACAAGGTTTCAACAAGGGTTCAATAAGGGTTCAACAAGGGTTATTTTATTAAGATCCTCAACGTTCTTGCAGGTTGGTGGTGGTTCTTAACTGAACCATTTGGATATGAAAGGACAGCAGGTGCAGGTACTTAACTGAACCATTTGGATATGAAAGGACAGCAGGTGCAGGTACTTAACTGAACCATTTGGATATGAAAGGACAGCAGGTGCAGGTACTTAACTGAACCATTTGGATATGAAAGGACAGCAGGTGCAGGTACTTAACTGAAAAGTGTAAAGATCTCCTCAATTTAAGGTTTGTCCCTTGTATACTGTTTTATGATGATGCCATCTATCTTTTCTTTTCATATTTGTGCAAATCTTTCTAAAATAGTAGAATGATCACAATTCAATGGATATCAACAAGCAAAGAGGTAAGAATATGTAGGCTATAAGAGTATGTTGAAGACTATTAGAATATGTAGGCTATAAGAGTATGTTGAAGACTATTAGAATATGTAGGCTATAAGAGTATGTTGAAGACTATTAGAATATGTAGGCTATAAGAGTATGTTGAAGACTATTAGAATATGTAGGCTATAAGAGTATGTTGAAGACTATTAGAATATGTAGGCTATAAGAGTATGTTGAAGGCTATTAGAATATGTAGGCTATAAGAGTATGTTGAAGGCTATTAGAATATGTAGGCTATAAGAGTATGTTGAAGGCTATTAGAATATGTAGGCTATAAGAGTATGTTGAAGGCTAGCTGTATTGGGTGCAGATGACTGAACTGCTCACTTGTGTGTCTGTAGGTGTACAGATGAGGAGACCATTCAAATTCATGTCTATTGGTTTGTCATGCAGATCCCATTAACCCTCCTCCTCCCTTTCCTCCTCAGTGAATATCCCAGAGGCCTCTACATTATGGACAAGGTCTGTGTATGAAAACCATTATCAAAACAGGTCTTTTTTTCATTCACCACACACAAAAAAACAAGGTATGAATTCTGTCGTGTGTATGTTTTGTTAATCATCTGTATAATAAAATAAAACATTGAATTCACAGACTTCACCCTCCCTACACACCGGGTAGGTTATAATATGTGGAACGTTCCAACAGGAATCTTTTCCAAAAACTTCGCAAAGTACAAGGTTGCCAACAAACAACGCATACAGAGTAGCATGATCACTTCACCTAGCTAACTAGCTGCCGAATAGGCATCAACTCACCACCTAGCTAACTAGCTGCCGAATAGGCATCAACTCACCACGTAGCTAACTAGCTGCCGAATAGGCACCAACTCACCACCTAGCTAACTAGCTGCCGAATAGGCATCAACTCACCACGTAGCTAACTAGCTGCCGAATAGGCATCAACTCACCACCTAGCTAACTAGCTGCTGAATAGGCATCAACTCACCACCTAGCTAACTAGCTGCCGAATAGGCATCAACTCACCACCTAGCTAACTAGCTGCCGAATAGGCATCAACTCGCCACCTAGCTAACTAGCTGCCGAATAGGCATCAACTCGCCACCTAGCTAACTAGCTACCGAATAGGCATCAACTCGCCATCTAGCTGCCGAATAGGCATCAACTCGCCACCTAGCTAACTAGCTGCCGAATAGGTATCGACTAACCACCTAGCTAACTAGCTGCCGAATAGGCATCAACTCACCACCTAGCTAACTAGCTGCCGAATAGGCATCAACTCGCCACCTAGCTAACTAGCTGCCGAATAGGCATCAACTCGCCACCTAGCTAACTAGCTGCCGAATAGGCATCAACTCGCCACCTAGCTAACTAGCTACCGAATAGGCATCAACTCGCCATCTAGCTGCCGAATAGGCATCAACTCGCCACCTAGCTAACTAGCTGCCGAATAGGTATCGACTAACCACCTAGCTAACTAGCTGCCGAATAGGCATCAACTCACCACCTAGCTAACTAGCTGCCGAATAGGCATCAACTCGCCACCTAGCTAACTAGCTGCCGAATAGGCATCAACTCGCCACCTAGCTAACTAGCTGCCGAATAGGCATCAACTCGCCATCTAGCTGCCGAATAGGCATCAACTCGCCACCTAGCTAACTAGCTGCCGAATAGGTATCAACTAACCACCTAGCTAACTAGCTGCCGAATAGGCATCAACTCACCACCTAGCTAAGTAGCTGCTGAATAGGCATCAACTCACCACCTAGCTAACTAGCTGCCAAATAGGCATCAACTCACCACCTAGCTAACTAGCTGCCGAATAGGCATCAACTCACCACGTAGCTAACTAGCTGCCGAATAGGCATCAACTCACCACATAGCTAACTAACTGCCGAATAGGCATCAACTCACCACGTAGCTAACTAGCTGCCGAATAGGCATCAACTCACCACCTAGCTAACTAGCTGCCGAATAGGCATCAACTCACCACGTAGCTCATCAACTCACCACGCAGCTCATCAACTCACCACGTAGCTCATCAACTCACCAGGTAACTTATTCTTAATGTTTGCCCGTAGGCTACCAGAGTGAATAAATGTGGTGAGTGAAAAACGTAATGAAATAGCCAACTCCCTACCCGGTAACTTATTCTGCCGCTTTACAACTCTGTATGCGCTGTTTGTTGGCCACCTTGCTACAGATTCCGGTTGGAACGTTCCAAAAACTATAAGCTACACCTCAGTTCTCCTCTCAATTCAATGAGACTTTTTTTTGTTGTTGTTGAATTTTACCCCTTTTTCTCCCCAATTTCGTGGTGTCCAATTGTTTTTAGTAGCTACTATCTTGTCTCATCGCTACAACTCCCGTACGGGCTCGGGAGAGACGAAGGTTGAAAGTCATGCGTCCTCTGATACACAACCCGACCAAGCCGCACCAATGTGTCAGAGGAAACACTGTGCACCTGGTGACCTTGGTTAGCACGCACTGCGCCCGGGCCGCCACAGGAGTCGCTGGTGCGCAATGAGACAAGGATTTCCCTACCGGCCACAAACTCTCCCTAAACTGGGCGACGCTAGGCCCCACGGACCTCCCGGTCGCGGCCGGTTACGACAGAGCCTGGGCGCGAACCCAGAGTATCTGGTGGCACAGCTGGCGCTGCAGTACAGCGCCCTTAACCACTGCGCCACCCGGGAGGCCGGAATGACAGTCTTTTTAATGACACAGATTACCAGTCTCAACCAGTCTCTCTCTTCACCGATAGCCCAAAGACTCTTCGTGCTCTGGTCGCTATGGTTACAGTCAGAATCCATGGAGTGGGTTGAGAGAGACAGAGAGGGAGAGAGGGAGGGAGAGAGAGAGGGAGAGGGAGGGAGACAGGGGGTGAGGGAGGGAGACAGGGAGAGAGACAGAGAGAGAGGGAGAGGGAGGGAGAGAGGGAGAGAGACGGAGAGGGAGGGAGAGAGGGAGAGAGACGGAGAGGGAGGGAGAGAGGGAGAGAGAGGGAGAGGGAGGGAGACAGGGAGAGAGAGGGAGAGGGAGGGAGACAGGGAGAGAGAGGGAGAGGGAGAGGAGGGAGAGAGGGAGAGGGACAGAGAGAGAGAGAGAGAGAGAGAGAGAGAGAGGGAGAGAGACAGAGAGACAGAGAGAGAGAGAGAGAGGGGGAGAGAGAGAGAGAGAGAGGGAGAGAGAGGGAGAGACAGAGGGAGAGGGAGGGAGGGAGGGAGGGAGGGAGGGAGGGAGGGAGGGAGGGAGAGAGAGAGAGAGGGAGAGAGAGAGGGAGAGAGAGAGAGAGGGAGGGAGAGAGGGAGGGAGGGAGAGAGAGAGGGAGAGGGAGGGAGACAGGGGGTGAGGGAGGGAGACAGGGAGAGAGACAGAGAGAGAGGGAGAGGGAGGGAGAGAGGGAGAGAGACGGAGAGGGAGGGAGAGAGGGAGAGAGAGGGAGAGGGAGGGAGACAGGAGAGAGAGGGAGAGGGAGGGAGACAGGGAGAGAGAGGGAGAGGGAGAGGGAGGGAGAGAGGAGAGGGAGGGAGAGGGACAGAGAGAGAGAGAGAGGGAGAGAGAGAGAGAGACAGAGAGAGAGAGAGAGAGAGAGAGAGGGGGAGAGAGAGAGAGAGAGAGAGGGAGAGAGAGAGGGAGAGAGAGGGAGAGACAGAGGGAGGGAGGGAGGGAGGGAGAGAGAGAGGGAGAGAGAGAAGGAGAGAGAGAGGGAGGGAGGGAGGGAGGGAGGGAGGGAGAGGGAGGGAGGGAGAGAGGGAGAGAGGGAGGGAGGGAGGGAGGGAGGGAGGGAGGGAGAGAGAGAGAGACAGGGAGAGAGACAGAGAGAGAGGGAGAGAGAGAGGGAGGGAGAGGGACAGAGAGAGAGAGAGGGAGAGAGAAACAGAGAGGGAGAGAGAGAGAGGGAGAGAGGAAGAGAGGGAGAGAGGGAGAGAGAGAGGGAGAGAGGGAGAGAGAGGGAGAGGGAGGGGAGGGAGGGAGGGAGGGGGAGGGAGGGAGAGAGGGAGGGAGGGAGAGAGGGAGAGGGAGAGAGAGAGAGAGGGAGAGAGAGACAGAGAGACAGAGAGACAGAGAGACAGAGAGGGAGAGAGGGAGAGAGAGACAGAGAGAGACAGAGAGACAGAGAGGGAGAGAGGGAGAGAGAGAGAGAGAGAGAGAGGGAGAGAGGGACAGAGAGAGACAGAGAGGGAGAGAGGGAGAGAGAGGGAGTCTGGATTTGAAGCTTCTGAAAGTACCAAGGTTAGCCTATTTAATATCCACACACATTAACAAAGTTCTCCAAAGCCCGAAGACACCATTTTACTTTAACAAAACTGCCTCAATGTGGCCAGTAGTTTTGTTTTCATTTCTGGATTCCCATGCGCTAGTGCTTCCTGGTACGGCACGCATATAAATAAAAACTACCACAAGATGGCGACATAATCCACAGGATGAATTCATATAATTAGTGATGGAGAGAGTGTGATGGAGAGAGTGTGATGGAGAGAGTGATGAGAGAGGGAGATGGAGAGAGAGAGAGAGATGGGGGGGAGAGAGAGAGAGATGGAGAGAGAGAGAGATCAGGAGAGAGAGAGAGAGATGGGGGGGGAGAGAGAGAGATGGAGAGAGTGAGATGGAGATGGAGAGAGAGAGATGGAGAGAGTGAGATGGGGAGAGGGAGAGAGAGAGAGATGGAGAGAAATGGGGAGAGAGAGAGATGGGGAGAGAGAGAAGTGAGTAATCCACTGATTACAGGGACCTATAGAGTTAACACCCTTCCACCCTACGACATCGCCTCAATCAACTGTCTACACACACACACACACACACACACACTCAACCTTGCGACATCCCTCAATCAACTGCATTCACTGGAGAGAAAGGGAAGGGGGTAGGGGGTAGGGAGGGAGGGATGGAGGGAGAGATGGGAGGATGGAGGGAGGGATGGATGGATGGATGGAGGGAGAAATGGAAGTGATGGAGGGAGATAGAGAGGGAGAGATGGGGTTGGAGAGTGAGAGGGATGGGGGATGGAGGGAGAGAGGGATGGGGGGTGTAGAGAGAGAGAGATTGGGGGGATGGAGGGAGAGATGGGGGGGAGAGCGATGGGGGGGTGGAGGGAGGTAGAAATAGGAGGGATATGGGGGGAGTGGAGGGAGGTAGAGATGGGGGAGTGGAGGGAGGTAGAGATGGGGGGGAGTGGAGGGAGGTAGAGATGGGGGGGGGTGGAGGGAGGTAGAGATGGGGGGGAGTGGAGGGAGGTAGAGATGGGGGGGAGTGGAGGGAGGTAGAGATGGGGGGAGTGGAGGGAGGTAGAGATGGGGGGGAGTGGAGGGAGGTAGAGGTGGGGGGGAGTGGAGGGAGGTAGAGATGGGGGGGAGTGGAGGGAGGTAGAGATGGGGGGGAGTGGAGGGAGGTAGAGATGGGGGGAGTGGAGGGAGGTAGAGATGGGGGGGAGTGGAGGGAGGTAGAGATGGGGGGGAGTGGAGGTAGGTAGAGATGGAGGGGAGTGGAGGGAGGTAGAGATGGGGGGGAGTGGAGGGAGGTAGAGATGGGGGGGAGTGGAGGGAGGTAGAGATGGGGGGGAGTGGAGGGAGGTAGAGATGGGGGGGGAGTGGAGGGAGGTAGAGATGGGGGGGAGTGGAGGGAGGTAGAGAGTGAGTGAATGGAAAGCTTGAAAGGTCGAAGTAGAGGATGAGACAGAGAGTGCTTCGTTGCTTGTCGTGGAAAAGTGCAAGATTATGTTATAAAGATTGTTACAACGCTTGTATTACGTTATAATAGTTGTTACATTCGACAGATAGAGTATTGTGTGTGTTCCACTGAGGATGGGCCTCTAGGAGATAGCGTCACCTCTCTGAGATAGCGTCATCTCTATGAGATAGCGTCATCTCTCTGAGATAGCGTCATCTCTATGAGATAGCGTCATCTCTATGAGATAGCGTCATCTCTCTGAGATAGCGTCATCTCTCTGAGATAGCGTCATCTCTATGAGATAGCCTCTATGAGATAGCGTCATCTCTATGAGATAGCGTCATCTCTATGAGATAGCGTCGTCTCTATGAGATAGCGTCATCTCTATGAGACAGCGTCCATAGAGATAGCGTCATCTCTATGAGATAGCGTCATCTCTATGAGATAGCGTCATCTCTATGAGATAGCGTCACCTCTATGAGATAGCGTCATCTCTATGAGATAGCGTCGTCTCTATGAGATAGCCTCTATGAGATAGCGTCATCTCTATGAGATAGCGTCATCTCTATGAGATAGCATCATCTCTATGAGATAGCGTCGTCTCTATGAGATAGCGTCATCTCTATGCGACAGCGTCCATAGAGATAGCGTCATCTCTATGAGATAGCGTCGTCTCTATGAGATAGCGTCATCTCTATGAGATAGCGTCGTCTCTATGAGATAGCGTCGTCTCTATGAGATAGCGTCGTCTATATGAGGATAGCGTCGTCTCTATGAGATAGCGTCGTCTCTATGAGATAGCGTCGTCTCTATGAGATAGCGTCGTCTCTATGAGATAGCGTCGTCTCTATGAGATAGCGTCGTCTCTATGAGATAGCGTCGTCTCTATGAGATAGCGTCGTCTCTATGAGATAGCGTCGTCTCTATGAGATAGCGTCGTCTCTATGAGATAGCGTCGTCTCTATGAGATAGCGTCCATAGAGATAGCGTCATCTCTATGAGATAGCGTCATCTCTATGAGATAGCGTCACCTCTGAGATAGCGTCCATAGAGATAGCGTCATCTCTATGAGATAGCGTCGTCTCTATGAGATAGCGTCATCTCTATGAGATAGTGTCCATAGAGATAGCGTCATCTCTATGAGATAGCGTCATCTCTATGAGATAGCGTCGTCTCTATGAGATAGCGTCGTCTCTATGAGATAGCGTCGTCTCTATGAGATAGCGTCGTCTCTATGAGATAGCGTCGTCTCTATGAGATAGCGTCACCTCTATGAGATAGCGTCGTCTCTATGAGATAGCACTGACAGAGGGGATTTACCATGTCTCTATGCGATAGCGTTGTCTCTATGAGATAGCGTCGTCTCTATGAGATAGCGTCGTCTCTATGAGATAGCGTCGTCTCTATGAGATAGCGTCCATAGAGATAGCGTCATCTCTATGAGATAGCGTCGTCTCTATGAGATAGCGTCATCTCTATGAGATAGCGTCGTCTCTATGAGATAGCGTCCATAGAGATAGCGTCATCTCTATGAGATAGCGTCATCTCTATGAGATAGCGTCACCTCTATGAGATAGCGTCCATAGAGATAGCGTCATCTCTATGAGATAGCGTCGTCTCTATGAGATAGCGTCATCTCTATGAGATAGTGTCCATAGAGATAGCGTCATCTCTATGAGATAGCGTCGTCTCTATGAGATAGCGTCGTCTCTATGAGATAGCATCGTCTCTATGAGATAGCGTCGTCTCTATGAGATAGCGTCACCTCTATGAGATAGCGTCGTCTCTATGAGATAGCACTGACAGAGGGGATTTACCATGTCTCTATGAGATAGCGTTGTCTCTATGAGATAGCGTCGTCTCTATGAGATAGCGTCGTCTCTATGAGATAGCGTCGTCTCTATGAGATAGCGTCGTCTCTATGAGATAGCGTCGTCTCTATGAGATAGCGTCCATAGAGATAGCGTCATCTCTATGAGATAGCGTCGTCTCTATGAGATAGCGTCGTCTCTATGAGATAGCGTCGTCTCTATGAGATGGCGTCACCTCTATGAGATAGCGTCGTCTCTATGAGATAGCGTCGTCTCTATGAGATGGCGTCATCTCTATGAGATAGCGTCGTCTCTATAAGATAGCGTCGTCTCTATGAGATAGCGTCGTCTCTATGAGATAGCGTCGTCTCTATGAGATAGCGTCGCCTCTATGAGATAGCGCCGCCTCTATGAGATAGCGCCGTCTCTATGAGATAGCGTCGTCTCTATGAGATAGCGTCGTCTCTATGAGATAGCGTCATCTCTATGAGATAGCGTCATCTCTATGAGATAGCGTCATCTCTATGAGATAGCGTCGTCTCTAGGAGATAGCGTCATCTCTATGAGATAGCGTCATCTCTATGAGATAGCGTCATCTCTATGAGATAGAATCACCTCTATGAGATAGCACTGACAGAGGGGATTTACCATGTCTTTGGGTAATAAAGCCTAAAGAGCATTCCAGACAGTAAAGGTAATGGTTCTGTTCTATACCGTACCAGGGTGAGACTCCCGTTTGGAGTAGGAGGGCCAGACCCAGACATTATGCATGGTTCTGGTTCCCGTTTGGAGTAGGAGGAGGCCAGACACTGGTCTTTACAATGAGAACTGTTGACACAGCAGGAACTGTCTGCTATGTTTTATAGATATCTTTCATACTAATCTTAACCTTTGTGAACTGTTCCTAGGATCTGTGGTTCGTCATCTAAGTTGAGAGGGGTGTATCTTGGCTATAAAAGATCTTTGTACTTTTCTACTTCTCAACGGCTCATTAGAAATAGTGAATTGTTGAAGGTCAAAGGGCACTCATTAAAAATATGTAGTTTAAGTGTAACTCTGACTGGTGTGTGAAGGCTGTAACTCTCCTCATTTGGTAAAGCAGAAATATGCCACCGCATGCTCCTCTCAGTGGTCCTGCGTGGCTCAGGTGGTAAGAGTAAGGTGCAAAGTAACACAAAGGTTGTGGGTTCAATTCCTTTAGGGATCACATATACATCGTTCCATAGTGTGTGTGGAGAGAGTAGAGAGAGTCACTGCATGCAATCGTTCTGGCCAGTAATCATTCTTACCAATCATCCTGTGTCTCTCTATCAGACGCTGCTAGCCACCCTAACCTGTTCAGACAGATGCTGATATCAATTTTATTCATGAATTATTAAGTCTCTCTCTCTCTCTCTCTCTCTCTCTCGTTAATTTGACTGATCCCGACCCCTACCTAATGAGTCCTCTCTCATTTACTGTAACCAACATCCGCACCGAACCCGGATATTCCAAATGCTTGTATCGCAAGAATCTAGTTTCATGAGCGTTTTGTCCACTTGTTCTCGTGTTGTCTTTTTGGTCTCCTCTCCTTCTGTGCTGTGTACGACTTGATTACACACAGGTGGATTGTATTTATCATCATTAGTCATTTAGGTCAA
Source organism: Oncorhynchus kisutch (assembly GCF_002021735.2). Taxonomy (NCBI): domain Eukaryota; kingdom Metazoa; phylum Chordata; class Actinopteri; order Salmoniformes; family Salmonidae; genus Oncorhynchus; species Oncorhynchus kisutch. The sequence goes on from NW_022265937.1 coordinate 216,153, forward strand.
CATTGGATCATTCAGAGATCCTCACTGAACTTCTGGAGAGAGTTTGCTGCACTGAAAGTAAAGGGGCTGAATAATTTTGCACGCCCAATTTTTCAGTTTTTGATTTGTTAAAAAAGTTTGAAATATCCAATAAATGTCATTCCACTTCATGATTGTGTCCCACTTGTTGTTGATTCTTCACAAAAACATACAGTTTTATATCTTTATGTTTGAAGCCTGAAATGTGGCAAAAGGTCGCAAAGTTCAAGGGGGCCGAATACTTTCGCAAGGCACTGTGTATATATATAAAGGAGAATATTGCATATTTCTACCTTTGTGTACCTATTCAGGATACATCACCATGATGAGAATGACCTTCATATCCATCCTGATGCATTTCTGGGTAGAACAGGTCAGGGACCCATTCCGCCACCGTAACTCAGTCACCGGTTGTAAAATCCTCTTCACTTACTGTCCTGCTAATAATCCAAAGAGATGTTTTCAGAATTCAAGGTGTGATGTCATAGCTGACACGGCGTTATTTCTGCAGACGTCTCGGAATCCTTTACCTCGGAGCAGATATTCTGTTACTGTCGTTCTTTCAGCAAACGTCTTGGAATCCTTTACCTCGGAGCAGATATTCTGTTACTGTCGTTCTTTCTGCAAACGTCTTGGAATCTTTACCTCAGAGCAGATATTCTGTTACTGTCGTTCTTTCAGCAAACGTCTTGGAAGCCTTTACCTCAGAGCAGATATTCTGTTACTGTCGTTCTTTCAGCAAACGTCTTGGAATCCTTTACCTCAGAGCAGATATTCTGTTACCAAACTTAGCATCCTTTGCATCCATTCTTCCAGTAAATGTGTTTTTGTAAAATGTTCTTTTGATGTTTGACACTAAAATGTTTGCCAAAACAAAGAAACTTTGATTTAAAAGTTTAACAAAAGCATACAACTCTATACACAGCGACCACGTTTAACAATTTACAAAGTCTCAGTGTTATTCAGTCTCAGTGTCATTCAGTCTCAGTGTCATTCAGTCTCAGTGTCATTCAGTCTTAGTGTCATTCAGTCTCAGTGTCATTCAGTCTCAGTGTCATTCAGTCTCAGTGTCATTCAGTCCCACTGGTAAACAACACTTTGGTTTAACACAGTAACACTTCAACTATGAGACGGAGCAGCAGAGTGAACACTCACACTCACACACTCACTCACTCGCACTCACTCACACGCTCGCACTCACTCACTCACTCACTCACTCACTCACTCACTCACTCACACACACACACGCGCACACACACACACACACACACACACACACACACACACACACACACACACACACACACACACACACACACTCACACTCACACTCACACACACACACACACACACACACACACACACACACACACACACACACACACTCACACTCACACTCACACTCACTCACACACACATTTATCTATACACGTCTGAGCCCTGTTACATTCTTTTCCATGTTTATAACTGATGTGCCTGTATGTGTGTTTGTGTGTTTCATATTCATTCTCACACTGTGGACGAGCAAAACGAGATACCATCATCATCATCATTACCACACACACAATGCCGACTCTCTGCCCACCTCTTATCTCTGTGGCAGGGTGTGAATGGAGACTAATTTGTTTTCAGCTAAACAGGGAATGAAATGATATGGTTTATCACTCTGAGAAAGTGAAAAAGAGGGAGGGAGAGAGCGAGAAAGAGAGAGGGGGAGAAAGGACTGAGAGAAGGAGAGGGAGGGAGTAGAGGAGAGAGAGGGAGAGGACTGAGGAGAGAGAGGGATAGGACTGAGGGATGAGGAGGGAGGGAGTAGAGGAGAGAGAGGGAGAGGACTGAGGGAAGGAGAGGGAGGGAGTAGAGGAGAGAGAGAGAGGGCTGAGGAAGGAGAGGGAGGGAGTAGAGGAGAGAGGGAGAGGACTGAGGGAGGGAGAGGGATGGAGTAGAGGAGAGAGAGAGATGACTGAGGGAAGGAGAGGGATGGAGTAGAGGAGAGAGAGGGAGAGGACTGAGGAAGGAGAGGGATGGAGTAGAGGACTGAGGGAGGACTGAGGGAAGGAGAGGGAGGGAGTAGAGGAGAGAGAGGACTGAGGGAAGGAGAGGGAGGGAGTAGAGGAGAGAGAGAAGGAGAGGGATGGAGTAGAGGAGAGAGAGGACTGAGGGAAGGAGAGAGGGAGAGGACTGAGGGAGTAGAGGAGAGAGAGGGAGAGGACTGAGGGAAGGAGAGGGAGGGAGTAGATGAGAGAGGGAGAGGACTGAGGGAAGGAGAGGAAGGGAGTAGAGGAGAGAGGGAGAGGAATGAGGGAAGGAGAGGGAGAGAGTAGAGGGGAGAGGGAGAGGACTGAGGGAAGGAGAGGGAGAGAGTAGAGGGGAGAGGGAGAGGACCGATGGAAGGAGAGGGAGGGAGTAGAGGAGAGAGGGAGAGGACTGAGGGAAGGAGAGGGAGAGAGTAGAGGGGAGAGGGAGAGGACTGAGGGAAGGAGAGGGAGAGAGTAGAGGGGAGAGGGAGAGGACCGATGGAAGGAGAGGGATGGAGTAGAGGAGAGAGAGGACTGAGGGAAGGAGAGGGAGGGAGTAGAGGAGAGAGGGAGAGGACCGATGGAAGGAGAGGGAGGGAGTAGAGGAGAGAGGGAGAGGAATGAGGGAAGGAGAGAGAGAGAGTAGAGGAGAGAGGGAGAGGACCGATGGAAGGAGAGGGAGGGAGTAGAGGAGAGAAGGAGAGATGGCAGCAAAAGGATAAGGATATACTCAGGTTTGTAAAGAGAATATGAATGAAGTGATGATGGGTAATGTGGACCGTTCACATACTGTCTCTCTCATCCTCTGCTTCAACTGCTACTGTTCATAGTTCCAAGTTCCAATAGCAGCTGGTAAAATGTTCCTAATATCTACTATTTTATATCATATTTGAAATGATTTAGAGGAAGAGTGAGTAGAAGATAAAGGAGGAAGGGTAATATATCATCAGAAGACAACTTTTATCCTGATCGCTGTATAGCTAACAGTTGTTTACTGGTTGCTAGGGAGACAACCAGACCCGGTCCATCACATCACAACCAGACCCGGTCCATCACATCACAACCAGACCCGGTCCATCACATCACAACCAGACCCGGTCCATCACAGCACAACCAGACCTGGCCCAGCCCAGCACAACCAGACCCGGTCCATCACATCACAACCAGACCTGGCCCAGCACAGCACAACCAGACCTGGCCCAGCCCAGCACAGCACAGCACAACCAGACCCGGTCCATCACATCACAACCAGACCTGGCCCATCACAGCACAACCAGACCTGGCCCAGCCCAGCACAGCACAACCAGACCCGGTCCATCACATCACAACCAGACCTGGCCCAGCACAGCACAGCACAACCAGACCCGGCCCATCACATCACATTACAACCAGACCTGGCCCATCACAGCACAACCAGATCTGGCCCATCACAGCACAACCAGACCTGGCCCAGCACAGCACAGCACAACCAGACCCGGCCCATCACATCACATTACAACCAGACCTGGCCCATCACAGCACAACCAGATCTGGCCCATCACAGCACAACCAGACCTGGCACACCTCAGCACAGTTCTACTAGACCAGGCCCACCTCAACTCAGCCCAGCAGCTTCGCCAGACACTGCCCTTCACAGCACCCTCCTCAATTCCCCCCGCAACCTCCTTCCCAGGCTAGTTTTGTTTACCCTCCCTACTCCCATCCCTAGGACAGGCCCGGAACACTCTTGCCCCCGATGGCAGCCCCAACCATGCAACAGGAGCCACACCAAGGCCTCCTGTGCACACCCAGAATGCAGCATTGGCAGCCAATCCGGTCCCCAGCAGCTCCACTCCTTTGGTGGGGGCTTCATCTGCCAACTCTGCTCTCCCAGTTCCCTCTCCAGCCTCTGCATCCAGCTCAGTCTGCTCTGCTCTCCCAGTTCCCTTTCCAGCCTCTGCATCCATCTCAGTCTGCTCTGCTCTCCCAGTTCCCTCTCCAGCCTCTGCATCCAGCTCAGTCTGCTCTGCTCTCCCAGTTCCCTCTCCAGCCTCTGCATCCTTCTCAGTCTGCTCTGCTCTCCTAGTTCCCTCTCCAGCCTCTGCATCCAGCTCAGTCTGCTCTGCTCTCCCAGTTCCCTCTCCAGCCTCTGCGTCCATCTCAGTCTGCTCTGCTCTCACGTGATTGGCCAGGGACCTTGGCAAAGTCTCACCTCACTCAATAAATAGCTGCAGATGACCCTATGCCTGTTAGCTCTGATTGGAATGAGCCGAATACCCCTCTGTCTTTAAATCTCCTAGGGGACTTGGGCTAATGCACCTATATGTGCGAAGTATGATTTTTTTAAATGGACACAATTGACATTTGGGGTCAGGACTCGTGTGTGAATTCTGGTTGTCTCGGTAACTAAATGGTTCTGTCTCTGATAAAGACATGGAAGTCAATTTTTATTAGGTATTTAGATGTGACACATTACAGAAAAGGGGGAGGAGGGAACATATATGTGAAATCTAATTTCATTTCATTTCCTAAATCTTTAAATATTTCTGTTCCCAAGAAATGTAAGCTCCTGGTTGTAGATGTGTCCATGAACGAGAATACACATGTATTTCCTGCCATGGGGTGTGCTATTGGTGCTAACCTTGGCCTCTGATTGGCTAACCTTGGCCTCTGATTGGCTAACCTTGGCCTCTGATTGGCTAACCTTGGCCTCTGATTGGCTAACCTTGGCCTCTGATTGGCTAACCTTGGCCTCTGATTGGCTAACCTTGGCCTCTGATTGGCTAACCTTGGCCTCTGATTGGCTAACCTTGGCCTTGGATTGGCCAACCTTGGCCTCTGAGCAATTGAAGAGTATATGTGTTGATTTGAATTGATCTCAAAAACTCACACAGCTAAATATGAAAAAACCCTGTTAACTCCTCATTGATTGATTTAATTCATACTAATAATCCCCATAAATAGTTATCTAGTGGTGTATTTGAATATGATCTCATGATAATATCTGGTACTATCCCCAAGGTTTGGAAGGGGGTCCATGTACCCCCCCTAACCTGATGATAATATCTGGTACTATCCCCAAGGTTTGGAAGGGGGTCCATGTACCCCCCCTAACCTGATGATGATATCTGGTACTATCCCCAAGGTTTGGAAGGGGGTCCATGTACCCCCCCTAACCTGATGATGATATCTGGTACTATCCCCAAGGTTTGGAAGGGGGTCCATGTACCCCCCCTAACCTGATGATAATATCTGGTACTATCCCCAAGGTTTGGAAGGGGGTCCATGTACCCCCCCTAACCTGATGATGATATCTGGTACTATCCCCAAGGTTTGGAAGGGGGTCCATGTACCCCCCCTAACCTGATGATAATATCTGGTACTATCCCCAAGGTTTGGAAGGGGGTCCATGTACCCCCCCTAACCTGATGATGATATCTGGTACTATCCCCAAGGTTTGGAACGTGGTCCATGTACCCCCCCCCCTAACCTGATGATGATATCTGGTACTATCCCCAAGGTTTGGAACGTGGTCCATGTACCCCCCCCCTAACCTGATGATGATATCTGGTACTATCCCCAAGGTTTGGAAGGCGGTCCATGTACTCCCAATTCACAAAAGGTGGTTACCCTTGTGACCTAAATGATGATCACCCTATTTCTAAACTTTGTTGCCTAGCAAAAAATATTAGAATCCTTGATTCAGCTAAAATCTTTCTTATCCTTGAAATGTGTTCTCAATGTACATCAGTGGGGTTTGAGACCAGGTCATAGCACTATCTCTGCTGCATCTCTAGTTATACATGATGTGGTTAATGAATGCAACAATGTGCTGCCCTCTCTGTCAAAGGCTTTCTATACGGTTAATCACTCACTGCTAGTTCAGAGGCTTTCCTCACTTGGCCTAGACCATACTGCATGTAACTGGTTTAAAGAATGACTTGACAGATAGATCTCAATGTGTATCTACTGATGGTGTAAAATCAGGTTTTCTGGATATTATGAAAGGTGTCCCACAGGGGTCAATTCTCTGTCCTGTACTTTTTACTGTTTGCATTAACAATGTCAACGTGTCTGTAAAAAAAATAAAACGTTTTACCCGCACTTGGACACCGATGATACTGTTGTGTATGCTATTGCCCCCACGGTTGACCAGAGGCTCGACCTGAACTACAGTCTGCCTTCATCGTAATACAGAAACAACTTTATTGACCAGAAATTAGTATTGAATGCAGGTATAACTAGGTACATGTTGTTATCTAGAGCACATCAACATAACTCTGGTACATGTTGTTCTCTAGAGCACATCAACATAACTCTGGTACATGTTGTTCTCTAGAGCACATCAACATAACTCTGGTACATGTTGTTCTCTAGAGCACATCAACATAACTCTGGTACATGTTGTTCTCTAGAGCACATCAACATAAATCTGGTACATGTTGTTCTCTAGAGCACATCAACATAACTCTGGTACATGTTGTTCTCTAGAGCACATCAACATAACTCTGGTACATGTTGTTCTCTAGAGCACATCAACATAACTCTGGTACATGTTGTTCTCTAGAGCACATCAACATAAATCTGGTACATGTTGTTCTCTAGAGCACATCAACATAACTCTGGTACATGTTGTTCTCTAGAGCACATCAACATAACTCTGGTACATGTTGTTCTCTAGAGCACATCAACATAACTCTGGTACATGTTGTTCTCTAGAGCACATCAACATAACTCTGGTACATGTTGTTCTCTAGAGCACATCAACATAACTCTGGTACATGTTATTCTCTAGAGCACATCAACATAACTCTGGTACATGTTGTTCTCTAGAGCACACCAACATAACTCTGGTACATGTTGTTCTCTAGAGCACATCAACATAACTCTGGTACATGTTGTTCTCTAGAGCACATCAACATAACTCTGGTACATGTTGTTCTCTAGAGCACATCAACATAACTCTGGTACATGTTGTTCTCTAGAGCACATCAACATAACTCTGGTACATGTTGTTCTCTAGAGCACATCAACATAACTCTGGTACATGTTGTTCTCTAGAGCACATCAACATAACTCTGGTACATGTTGTTCTCTAGAGCACATCAACATAACTCTGGTACATGTTGTTCTCTAGAGCACATCAACATAACTCTGGTACATGTTGTTCTCTAGAGCACATCAACATAACTCTGGTACATGTTGTTCTCTAGAGCACATCAACATAACTCTGGTACATGTTATTCTCTAGAGCACATCAACATAACTCTGGTACATGTTGTTCTCTAGAGCACATCAACATAACTCTGGTACATGTTGTTCTCTAGAGCACATCAACATAACTGGTACATGTTGATCTCTAGAGCACATCAACATAACTCTGATACATGTTGTTCTCTAGAGCACATCAACATAACTCTAGTACATGTTGTTCTCTAGAGCACATCAACATAACTCTGGTACATGTTGTTCTCTAGAGCACATCAACATAACTCTGGCGATTGTAAAGCATAATGTACTCTGGATGGTGTCCGTATTGATCGTGTCCCTCCTTAGAAGTATCTGAGCATCTGGATAGATGAAAAGCTGTCTTTTATTTAAAAAACATATGGAGGAGTTAGTTCAGAAGCTGAGAATAAACATGGGCTTCTTCTATAGAAATAGTTCCCGCTTCGTATCATAACCACGATACACAGCCAACATCGCTAAATAGTTAAAAGCAGATTATTCAGTCAATGTTCCTATCGCTCCTAGACTATTGTAGATCGTAGTGGGTTTATTAGTTAGTTCTAGTAGCTTGCTATGTTGACTATAATGTTACTTTAGCTAATATGGTGACAACGATGTTGGCTGTGTATCGTGGTTATGATATGAAGGTTTGGCTTGAAATGTTTTTTTGTTGCCTGGTTACAGACAGCTGTTGTATTACGCACTGATGTCCCCAAGCGAAGGGATAAGGTGAGAGGAGGAGAACGCGTAAATGAGAGAAAGAATTATACAACAAAGCAAATGATCATGCTGTTTGTCCCCAAGCGAAGGGATAAGGTGAGAGGAGGAGAACGCGTAAATGAGAGAAAGAATTATACAACAAAGCAAATTAACATGCTGTTTGTATGTGGGTGCTCAGAAAGTGAACTGTGTTTTAGCGGTGATCAGGGGTTTATTGTATTGAACTGCACTGTTGGTTAAGGGCTTGTAAGTAAGCATTTCACGGTAAAGTTTACACTTGTTGTATTTGGCGCGTGTGACTAAGTTTGCAGAGATTTTTTTCATTCTGCCGATTCTGTTGACACACTTTTCTTAAACGGAAGCAAACGGAATGAAACAGGGATAAACATACCTGTACTTTTTACTGTTTGCATTAACAATGAAAGCAGTGTTATGTTGTGTTGTTACTCATAGCAACCTATAAAACCCTGTCATATCAGTTACATTGTTGTGTTGTGACTCATGGTAACCTATCAAACCCTGTCATATCAGTTACATTGTTGTGTTGTGACTCATAGCAACCAATCAAACCCTGTCATATCAGTTACATTGTTGTGTTGTGACTTATAGCAACATATCAAACCCTGTCATATCAGTTAGTGTTAGGTTACTATGAGTCACAACATATCAAACCCTGTCATATCAGTTACATTGTTAGGTTACTATGAGTCACAACATATCAAACCCTGTCATATCAGTTACATTGTTATGTTGTGACTCATAGCAACCTATCAAACCCTGTCATATCAGTTACATTGTTGTGTTGTGTTGTTACTCATAGCAACCTATAAAACCCTGTCATATCAGTTACATTGTTGTGTTGTGACTCATGGTAACCTATCAAACCCTGTCATATCAGTTACATTGTTGTGTTGTGACTCATAGCAACCAATCAAACCCTGTCATATCAGTTACATTGTTGTGTTGTGACTTATAGCAACATATCAAACCCTGTCATATCAGTTAGTGTTAGGTTACTATGAGTCACAACATATCAAACCCTGTCATATCAGTTACATTGTTAGGTTACTATGAGTCACAACATATCAAACCCTGTCATATCAGTTACATTGTTGTGACTCATGAAGAATTCCTCCCCAAAACCACACACAACCTAATGAGTTGCTCCCATTCTAAGAGGACACAACCTACTACTGTAGTAACTCTGGTTCAGAGAGTCTGCTAAATGACTCACTACTGTAGTAACTCTGGATCAGAGAGTCTGTTAAATGACTCACTACTGTAGTGGCTCTGGATCAGAGAGTCTGTTAAATTACTCACTACTGTAGTAACTCTGGATCAGAGAGTCTGCTAAATGACTCACTACTGTATTAACTCTGGATCAGAGAGTCTGCTAAATGACTCACTACTGTAGTAACTCTGGATCAGAGAGTCTGCTAAATGACTCACTACGGTATTAACTCTGGATCAGAGAGTCTGCTAAATGACTCACTACTGTAGTAACTCTGGATCAGAGAGTCTGCTAAATGACTCACTACTGTAGTAACTCTGGATCAGAGAGTCTGCTAAATGACTCACTACGGTATTAACTCTGGATCGGAGAGTCTGCTAAATGACTCACTACTGTATTAACTCTGGATCAGAGAGTCTATTAAATGACTCACTACTGTATTAACTCTGGATCAGAGAGTCTGCTAAATCACTCACTACTGTATTAACTCTGGATCAGAGAGTCTGCTAAATGACTCACTACTGTATTAACTCTGGATCAGAGAGTCTGTTAAATGACTCACTACTGTAGTAACTCTGGATCAGAGAGTCTGTTAAATGACTCACTACTGTAGTGGCTCTGGATCAGAGAGTCTGTTAAATTACTCACTACTGTATTAACTCTGGATCAGAGAGTCTGTTAAATGACTCACTACTGTAGTGGCTCTGGATCAGAGAGTCTATTAAATGACTCACTACTGTAGTAACTCTGGATCAGAGAGTCTGCTAAATGATTCACTACTGTAGTAACTCTAGATCAGAGAGTCTGTTAAATGACTCACTACTGTATTAACTCTGGATCAGAGAGTCTGCTAAATGACTCACTACTGTAGTGGCTCTGGATCTGAGATATTTGCGTGCGTGCGTGCGTGCGCGTGTGTGTCAGTGTTTTGACTGTGTTAGACCAAGTAGAGAACGAGACACAATAAGAACCTAGAATGTGAACCTGGTTTTGTTCTCCGTAGGAACTGACTAGACGTGCCTCTCCTCTCCACTAGAGAGCTGTGCTGCATTGCAGATATCAGCTCTCTCTCCCTCTCCCTCTCCCCCCCCCCCCCCCTCTCTCTCTCTCTCTCTCTCTCTCTCTCTCTCTCTCTCTCTCTCTCTGTCTCTCTCTCTGTCTGTCTGTCTGTCTGTCTGTCTGTCTCTCTCTGTCTGTCTCTCTCTCTCTCTCCCCCTCCCTGTCTCTCTCTCTCTCTCTCTCTCTCAATTTGAACAAGTTACATTTCCCCAGCCTAATCCTTCATTTTACCAACCAAAGTTTTCCGGTACTTCTCAAAACGACTACATATTCCCTATATAATGTACTTCTACTGTAGAGAGGACTGTATGCTGTTTAGGGTCCCCCAGCCTCCTGAGAGAGAGAGAGAGAGAGAGAGAGAGAGAGAGAGAGACAGAGAGAGAGAGAGAGAGAGAGAGAGAGAGAGAGAGAGAGAGAGAGAGAGAGAGAGAGACCCCGTCATTATGAACCTCATAGTAGCTGTGGAGTCGGGCCAAATGATACACCTCGTCACACAGACACACACCGGCTGTGGGACAGAAACGGTGCCAGCAGGCTCGGCACGTCCCACTGAGAGTAACGGCAATGACCTTGGAGAACACACAGCGGGATCAGTACTCTAAAATCACACAGCGGGGCCAGCCCACACAACAGCAGGATACCAAGAGACAGTGGTACCAAGAGGATAGTGTAGAACATGAGGGATGTGTGATACCTACTCCTCCTCAGCCAGAAGAGACAGTGAGGGATGTGGGATACCTACTCCTCCTCAGGATGAAGAGACAGTGGTACCAAGAGGATAGTGAAACACATGAGAGATGTGGGATACCTACTCCTCCTCAGGATGAAGAGACAGTGATACCAAGAAGATAGTGAAACACATGAGAGATGTGGGATACCTACTCCTCCTCAGGATGAAGAGACAGTGGTACCAAGAGGATAGTGTAGAACATGAGGGATGTGGGATACCTACTCCTCCTCAGGATGAAGAGACAGTGATACCAAGAGGATAGTGTAGAACATGGGAGATGTGTGATACCTACTCCTCCTCAGGATGAAGAGACAGTGATACCAAGAGGATAGTGTAGAACATGAGGGATGTGTGATACCTACTCCTCCTCAGGATGAAGAGACAGTGGTACCAAGAGGACAGTGAAACACATGAGGGATGTGTGATACCTACTCCTCCTCAGGATGAAGAGACAGTGATACCAAGAGGATAGTGTAGAACATGAGGGATGTGTGATACCTACTCCTCCTCAGCCAGAAGAGACAGTGATGTTCCGTGGCTCTGAGATGGTGGTCGTCACCAGTCAGGTTGCTCAAGATCCACTTCGAAATCCGACGTCCGGGACGTCGGATTTCGGAGTACCCAGGACGTCGGGAGAGGCCTTGAAAACCAACAGCCACTAGGGGCAACGGTGAGCTGTATTACCATCTAGTAGGCTTGGGTTTTGCTGGGGCATTGTGGATGGTGGATAGACGTGAGCTGTATTACCATCTAGTAGGCTTGGGTTTTGCTGGGGCGTTGGGGATGGTGGATAGACGTGAGCTGTATTACCATCTAGTAGGCTTGGGTTTTGCTGGGGCGTTGTGGATGGTGGATAGACGTGAGCTGTATTACCATCTAGTAGGCTTGGGTTTTGCTGGGGCGTTGTGGATGGTGGATAGACGTGAGCTGTATTACCATCTAGTAGGCTTGGGTTTTGCTGGGGCGTTGGGGATGGTGGATAGACGTGAGCTGTATTACCATCTAGTAGGCTTGGGTTTTGCTGGGGCGTTGGGGATGGTGGATAGACGTGAGCTGTATTACCATCTAGTAGGCTTGGGTTTTGCTGGGGCGTTGGGGATGGTGGATAGACGTGAGCTGCAAGCTCTGCCTCCGAGGGAGTGATTGGCACTGTTGTGGAGTGGTTTCTCTTTAAGCCCTATCCCAAACTCTTAACTTAACCATTCGGAATGAATGCCTAGAGGCTCAACTAGCCGCGAGGCACCGGTGTGTAGAACTTGAGGGAGGGAGGGGGGATGAGGGAGGGAGGGAGGATGAGGGAGGGTGAGGGAGGGAGGGGGGATGAGGGAGGGAGGGAGGATGAGGGAGGGTGAGGGGAGGGAGGGGGAATGAGGGAGGGAGGGAGGGGGGGATGAGGGAGGCAGGGGGATGAGGAAGGGAGGGAGGGGAGATAAGGGAGGGAGGGAGGGAGGGAGGGAGGGAGGGAGGGAGGGAGGGAGGGAGGGAGGGAGGGAGGGAGGGAGGGAGGGAGGGAGGGAGGGAGGGAGGGAGGGAGGGAGGGAGGGTGGATGAACAAGGGAGGGAGGGTGGATGAACAAGGGAGGGAGGGTGGATGAACAAGGGAGGGAGGGTGGATGAACAAGGGAGGGAGGGTGTGATAGACTTTTCTTGTCTGGTTAGCCTTTCCCCTGAGGGAATGATGGCTCTCCAGAGGAATCAGAATGAAGGTAATCAGGTAATGAAGGTAATGATTCAGTGATTTGTTATTTACAAGGACAAGGACTCTCCATCCAGTGTGCGTTTGTTGTGACCAGACTAGACCCCTTCCAGAAGGAGTGACCAAGGTGGATAATACCTGGTGCCTTTGATAGAGGTGATTCTCTCACTTTAATCAATAAAGAAAGAACCCATTCTTATTAATATTACGGGTCATTGACTGTAGTTCACCCATTGTGACATCATCCTGGCCAGTGACTGTAGTTCATCTATTGTGACATCATCCTGGCCAGTGACTGTAGTTCATCTATTGTGACATCATCCTGGCCAGTGACTGTAGTTCACCCATTGTGACATCATCCTGGCCAGTGACTGTAGTTCACCCATTGTGACATCATCCTGGCCATTGACTGTAGTTCATCTATTGTGACATCGTCCTGGCCAGTGACTGTAGTTCACCCATTGTGACATCGTCCTGGCCAGTGACTGTAGTTCACCCATTGTGACATCATCCTGGCCATTGACTGTAGTTCATCTATTGTGACATCATCGATATGGCCTTGACTATGTGTAGAGAATGGAGCGTTTTCTATCGGGCGTTTTGAGCGAGAGACCGAGAGAGAGAGAGAGAGAGAGGGATATGGTATTTGAAAGAGTCTTTGTCTACAGTATGCTCTCATCTCTGTGTTGGCAGGAGAGAACATTTACTAGTCTGTCTGATGTTCACACACACATCAGCAACAGCAGGCAGACAGACTGGGAGAGGAAAGTAGAGAGAGGATTTAACCAACTCATCGTAATCTCCTTCAGGTCTCTTTTACACTCTCCCTTTAGTGTGCGTGTTGTTTTCATGTTGAGTACTATGTGTGTGTGTGTACTGTATGTGTGTGTGTGTGTCTCTGTGTGTGTTTCTATGTAGAGTAGATGGCCCATATCCAGGCTGTGTGTCTGTGTTCTTGTCGGCCATCTTGGAAAGTGTTGGAAGGCCAGATCACATCAAAGAGATGGTGTTCTAAACAGCCTGTCTCTACACACACACACACACACACACACACACACACACACACACATCCTGTCCCCCACCAAGGCACACAATCCACTACCACTCATACATATTCACATAGATATTTATAGTGTGAGGGAGTGTGGGTGTTCTTTCTGATCTTCGTGTTTCCAGAAGACCAGTGATTCTGCCACAGACATGACCACAAACCGCCATCTAAGGTCCGAGCCGCTTCCTTATTCATGAATCCCAGACTGACCCCTTTAATGTCCTAAACAGCAGGACTCTGTGGGCTTCAGCTGTTTTCATCTCAGAAAACTACAACTCAAATATTGCGTACCCTGTAATAAAAGTAAGTGTGTTTACTCATCAAATGCATTTAGTCGTGGCTCAAACATCTCCAACGGTCAGTAGAACAGTTAACATGACTTAATGTTTGAATGCTAACATGTTTGAATGCTAACATGAGGTTAGTGAGTTAACATGACGTAATGTTTGACTGTTAACATGAGGTTATTGAGTTAACATGACTTAATGTTTGACTGTTAACATGAGGTTAGTGAGTCAACATGACTTAATGTTTGACTGTTAACATGAGGTTAGTGAGTTAACATGACTTAATGTTTGACTGTTAACATGAGGTTATTGAGTTAACATGACTTAATGTTTGACTGTTAACATGAGGTTAGTGAGTTAACATGACTTAATGTTTGACTGTTAACATGAGGTTAGTGAGTTAACATGACTTAATGTTTGACTGTTAACATGAGGTTATTGAGTTAACATGACTTAATGTTTGACTGTTAACATGAGGTTAGTGAGTTAACATGACTTAATGTTTGACTGTTAACATGAGGTTAGTGAGTTAACATGACTTAATGTTTGACTGTTAACATGAGGTTAGTGAGTCAACATGACTTAATGTTTGACTGTTAACATGAGGTTAGTGAGTCAACATGACTTAATGTTTGACTGTTAACATGAGGTTAGTGAGTTAACATGACTTAATGTTTGACTGTTAACATGAGGTTATTGAGTTAACATGACTTAATGTTTGAATGCTAACATGAGGTTAGTGAGTTAACATGACGTAATGTTTGACTGTTAACATGAGGTTATTGAGTTAACATGACTTAATGTTTGAATGCTAACATGAGGTTAGTGAGTTAACATGACGTAATGTTTGACTGTTAACATGAGGTTATTGAGTTAACATGACGTAATGTTTGACTGTTAACATGAGGTTAGTGAGTTAACATGACTTAATGTTTGACTGTTAACATGAGGTTAGTGAGTTAACATGACTTAATGTTTGACTGTTAACATGAGGTTAGTGAGTTAACATGACTTAATGTTTGACTGTTAACATGAGGTTATTGAGTTAACATGACTTAATCTAAAGTTATTGAATTGTAGAAGTTCTGATTATTTTGTATTTTTAAATAAGTTGTTCTTACTTGATTCTATTATGTCTATCTTTACTTACAGTAATAAAGTGTATATATATATAATATAGTACAGTAATATAATATATATATATAATATAGTACAGTAATATAATATATATATATAATATAGTACAGTAATAAAGTGAATATATATATAATATAGTACAGTAATATAGTAAATATATATATATATATATAATATAGTACAGTAATAAAGTGAATATATATATAATATAGTACAGTAATATAGTAAATATATATATATATATATAATATAGTACCATAATATAGTAAATATATAATATATATATATATATATATATATAATATAGTACAGTAATATAGTAAATATATATAATATATATATATATATAATATAGTACAGTAATATAGTAAATATATATAATATAGTAAATATATATATAATATAGTAAATATATATAATATAGTACAGTAATATAGTAAATATATATAATATAGTAAATATATATATAATATAGTAAATATATATATAATATAGTACAGTAATATAGTAAATATATATAATATATATATATATATAATATAGTACAGTAATATAGTAAATATATATAATATAGTAAATATATATATAATATAGTAAATATATATAATATAGTACAGTAATATAGTAAATATATATAATATAGTACAGTAATATAGTAAATATATATAATATAGTAAATATATATATAATATAGTAAATATATATATAATATAGTAAATATATATAATATAGTACAGTAATATAGTAAATATATATAATATAGTAAATATATATAATATAGTACAGTAATATAGTAAATATATATAATATAGTACAGTAATATAGTAAATATATATAATATAGTAAATATATATAATATAGTACAGTAATATAGTAAATATATATAATATAGTAAATATATATATAATATAGTAAATATATATAATATAGTACAGTAATATAGTAAATATATATAATATAGTAAATATATATATAATATAGTAAATATATATATAATATAGTAAATATATATAATATAGTACAGTAATATAGTAAATATATATAATATAGTAAATATATATAATATAGTACAGTAATATAGTAAATATATATAATATAGTCGTCAGACATTGAAAAACACTTTCAAAAACACTTATCTGTGTTGAGCTTATATAGAATTATTAAGTTATTGCAAGTTATGAATACTTAATAGTGCCACCTGGCTCTGTTCCTAGAGGATTGTGGGTATTTTTGGGGACTTTATGATACTTTTGGACAATGTTGTACGCATGTTTGAAGAAAACAAAGTATATTTCTAACATATTAGTATACTTCTAGCATATTTAGTATATTTCTAACATAGTATTAAGCAGTTTGTTGTGCGATGAGGTTTAATTGATAATGATGAACGGACATCAAAACCGTCGGCTAAATTGATATTCAATAAATTATACATCCCATTTCCACCATTCTTAAAGACAGAGGTTAATGCTGTAAGCTGGCTCTACCTTTAGTTACTGCTAGAGTAATGAGCCCTGTGTTCAACAAGGACTGGTTACAGCTAGAGGAATGAGCCCTGTGTTCAACAAGGACTGGTTACAGCTAGAGGAATGAGCCCTGTGTTCAACAAGGACTGGTTACTGCTAGAGGAATGAGCCCTGTGTTCAACAAGGACTGGTTACTGCAAGAGGAATGAGCCCTGTGTTCAACAAGGACTGGTTACTGCTAGAGGAATGAGCCCTGTGTTCAACAGGGACTGGTTACAGCTAGAGGAATGAGCCCTGTGTTCAACAAGGACTGGTTACTACTAGAGTGATGAGCCCTGTGTTCAACAGGGACTGGTTACAGCTAGAGGAATGAGCCCTGTGTTCAACAAGGACTGGTTACTGCTAGAGGAATGAGCCCTGTGTTCAATAAGGACTGGTTACTGCTAGAGGAATGAGCCCTGTGTTCAACAAGGACTGGTTACTGCTAGAGGAATGAGCCCTGTGTTCAACAAGGACTGGTTACTGCAAGAGGAATGAGCCCTGTGTTCAACAAGGACTGGTTACTGCTAGAGGAATGAGCCCTGTGTTCAACAAGGACTGGTTATAGCTAGAGGAATGAGCCCTGTGTTCAACAGGGACTGGTTACAGCTAGAGGAATGCGCCCTGTGTTCAACAAGGACTGGTTACAGCTAGAGGAATGAGCCCTGTGTTCAACAGGGACTGGTTACAGCTAGAGGAATGAGCCCTGTGTTCAACAAGGACTGGTTTCTGCTAGATGAATGAGCCCTGTGTTCAACAGGGACTGGTTACAGCTAGAGGAATGAGCCCTGTGTTCAACAAGGACTGGTTACTGCTAGAGGAATGAGCCCTGTGTTCAACAAGGACTGGTTACAGCTAGAGGAATGAGCCCTGTGTTCAACAGGGACTGGTTACAGCTAGAGGAATGAGCCCTGTGTTCAACAAGGACTGGTTTCTGCTAGATGAATGAGCCCTGTGTTCAACAAGGACTGGTTACTGCTAGAGGAATTAGCCCTGTGTTCAACAAGGACTGATTACAGCTCTACCTTCAGTTACTGCTAGAGGAATGAGCCCTGTGTTCAACAAGGACTGGTTACTGCTAGAGGAATGAGCCCTGTGTTTAACAAGGACTGGTTACTGCCAGAGGAATGAGCCCTGTTTTCAACAAGGACTGGGTACTTGCAAGAGGAATGAGCCCTGTGTTCAACAGGGACTGGTTACAGCTAGAGGAATGAGCCCTGTGTTCAACAAGGACTGATTACAGCTCTACCTTCAGTTACTGCTAGAGGAATGAGCCCTGTGTTCAACAATGACTGGTTACTGCTAGAGGAATGAGCCTGTGTTCAACAAGGACTGGTTACTGCTAGAGTAATGAGCCCTGTGTTCAACAAGGACTGGTTACTGCTAGAGTAATGAGCCCTGTGTTCAATAAGGACTGGTTACAGCTAGAGGAATGAGCCCTGTGTTCAACAGGGACTGGTTACTGCTAGAGTAATGAGCCCTGTGTTCAACAGGGACTGGTTACAGCTAGAGGAATGAGCCCTGTGTTCAACAATGACTGGTTACTGCTAGAGGAATGAGCCCTGTGTTCAACAGGGACTGGTTACAGCTAGAGGAATGAGCCCTGTGTTCAACAAGGACTGGTTACTGCTAGAGGAATGAGCCCTGTGTTCAACAAGGACTGGTTACTGCTAGAGGAATGAGCCCTGTGTTCAACAAGGACTGGTTACTGCTAGAGGAATGAGCCCTGTGTTCAACAAGGACTGATTACAGCTCTACCTTCAGTTACTGCTAGAGGAATGAGCCCTGTGTTCAACAAGGACTGGTTACTGCTAGAGGAATGAGCCCTGTGTTCAACAAGGACTGGTTACTGCCAGAGGAATGAGCCCTGTGTTCAACAAGGACTGGTTACTGCAAGAGGAATGAGCCCTGTGTTCAACAAGGACTGGTTACTGCTAGAGGAATGAGCCCTGTGTTCAACAAGGACTGATTACAGTTCTACCTTCAGTTACTGCTAGAGGAATGAGCCCTGTGTTCAACAAGGACTGATTATTGCTAGAGGAATGAGCCCTGTACTCAACAAGGACTGGTTACTGCTAGAGGAATGAGCCCTGTGTTCAACAAGGACTGGTTACTGCTAGAGGAATGAGCCCTGTGTTCAACAAGGACTGGTTACTGCTAGAGGAATGAGCCCTGTGTTCAACAAGGA